>NC_142931.1:27767616-27817616 GCF_046866305.1 Octopus bimaculoides | reverse complement strand
TATAACTACTTCAGCTAGATGTCCTGAGCAACTAGGAAAAATCGTTCATTTATATAAATAATTTACACTTGGTAAATAATGTAGAGTCAATAAGCTAGAGATCAGGCCAATGATTAATGTCATCTTATGTGCAACTTTTGCTATCAATTTGAAAAGCTGACTACTGAATCCAACAGTGAGAAATAAGAAAGAGAACAAACAATCAAATAAAAACTGATGGAAGTAAAGAGATAGATGTAAAGATATAAGAAAGACATCTAAGCATCTGACTACAAGACCAATGTTTTTTTATGGATTTGAGGCCCAATATCTGAGAATGAACTTTCTCTAATGTAAGCAAGTAACAAAAATCTCTGAAACTTCATTCAAGTATAGCACGTGTGTGAACAAGATTTTAGTATCAGGCATTTTTCTCTATTGAATCGTTCTTCTGCCATTCGAATGTAATATTTCAGACAGGAAGCATTATTCAGCTCCTAGGACTTTATTTATGCTATGTAGACAATGACCACTGTTTTGTGATGACAATATCAAGTTTCATGACTCATTTATGTTTTTAAGAACTTAGTAGAAATTGTTTGTGGCAGGGTCTTAAATTTGTTCCCTAGTAAGGAGATATTTGCCAGAACATCTTACTATTAAAACAACGTTTTTTTTTGTTCTTTTTTGTGAATAAGAACATTAGTTACACTCTGAACCTTCTTGAAGTGCCTTCTCTCTCCAATACAAGAGCCACACAGCATTGTAAAATCATTTGGTTTACATGTGCTTTCTTATTAGAGGAAAAGTCAAAAATAGATAAGACTTCCTGAGATTACTTGACAAACATTTTCCCCAATTATGAATATAGTAGGTTATTCCACAGGCACTTGCTTAAAATTCCATTCAGTTGTCATCATCATCATCATCATCGTTTAACGTCCGCTTTCCATGCTAGCATGGGTTGGACGATTTCAGTCAATAATGTCAGCCTCAAATATTGAGGTTTGCTGCTCATGAAAACGTTGATATTACGCATTTGTTTGATAGTTTTTCTCTTGATAATGCTAACGATCGTGGTCATGGTAGTAGTAGTGGTGGTATGTATCTGTGTGTAAGGGGAGAGAGTGTGAGAGTAATAAGGATGATGACTGGTGACAGTTGTAATGATAATCATTATGGTAATGGTGAATAACAACCAGCATCATAATCATCCTCATCCTCCTCATCTTCCTCATCCTCCTCATCTTCCTCATCCTTATTCTCATCATCATCATCTTTACTGAGACTGTTATTGATATTTCTTAATTATTTCTTGCTATGATTATCAAAATCCATTGTATATAGAGGTGTAGTTGTTGGTCAGTCCTAAATCAACCTGACCAAACAAACCTGTGACCAATTGCGTTTCAACCAGAACCATCCTGTCTGTTTTAAGAATGCATTTTCCTATATTTTCTTCCCTTTTTTTAAAGAAGTAGGGTGTGATTTGATGGTGAATTTGCTTGTTATTTCTAGCAAGTCGAACTAACATGTAGAGTATCCATTAATTTTTATAATCAACGTCATCAGCATTTAACGTCCATTTTCCAAGCTGGCATGGGTTGGACAGTTTGTCAGGTGGTAGCAAGGCCAGGAGCAGCACAGGGATCCATAATTTGCTTTGGCTTGGTTTATACAGCTGGATGCTCTTCTTGACACCAACCAGTTTACAGAGTGTGCAAGGTGCTTTTTCATGGCACCAACACCAATGCTCTTCATGGGAAGCATTACCAAGGTGGTTTTAGGACATCAATTCTCTTCTATTCTGTTATAATGATTGTTGGAATTTATTTATTTAATGTTTGCTGTGGCTTGGTGAAACCTGACTGAGAAAATCCATGTGCAAAGACAATTCAGCCATGGCTATCCACCCTTTGTAGGGCTATCTAGAACTACACTATCTAATGCATGCTTGCATATTTATTATGATAAAGCGAGACTTGAGATATATATGGTTGCTATTTCTAGCAGGATGATTGACCTGGTATAAACTGTCATCATTGCTTTAGCTGTTTTGATTTTTCTAATTGCTGTTCTTAAGTATTTTAAATTTATTGTTTCTGTTGTTTGTGATAGTTATTCTTGTTGCTCTCTGTTTTTCTGAATGAATAAAGTTAAACAACATTCTGATAAAGGGAGTTGTTGCACTGAATCTTTAAAAAATTGGTGAATCTGAATCATGATTGAAATTCTTTTAAATTTTAAGAAAAGTAACAAAGAAAAGATGAGAAGTTTCATTTATTTTTACTTTTAACAGCATGTTTATATGCACGCAGATGCCATTGCAAGATGAGCATCTATGTGGTTGTTCAAACTGCTAGAATAAATAACCTAACCTCCTCAATTTACTCTCTAACATCTTAATAAAAGATGGACACACTAGATTATGTTGATATAGGTAAATAATCATAGACCTTTGATCACAGCTTTATTGATCAGGTATAATCTAGTGCTAAATAAAAGCAGCGATCTTCAGTGAATTTTATATTTTAATGTAACATTTGTAACAACTTAACATAATTTAGTTTTACTGTTGTCATTGAAATTGTTTTAATCTAGCAGAAAGTAGTAACCTTTTAAGTCACCTGATGACTATCTGTGTCCTAGGTATGACTTTAAGCTGCACCCAGTAGTGGAGCCCTGTTATGGGAGTTCAAGAATATCTCTCAACCATTATTGTTTCCAGAGTATCAGCACCTGTTAGGGTCCCGGCTATGGGTTACCTAGCATGTTGACTAAGCCCTGCCTTATCTTCCCTCTTTCATCAAATCGAGAACAATATTCCAGCATCTGGCATCCTCTGCATCTGTCTGACATTTGACCACAATTGTGTGTTTTACACTACAACAGGACAAAGCCAAGTGGGGTGACTGTGAAGGTGCCCCACTACATACTGTGGATATGGCAGCTCACTGCAGCTGGTTCCTGACCCCAGCTGTCCTGAATCTCTTCCTTGCCACTAGACCAGTCATAGATAAATCAAGTTGTGTGGTAGAGGATTCCATACCCTTTTTTGTCACTGAAAACAAATCTTTGCTCAGACTTTGGTCTATCTCAGCCTTCTTCTTTCAGTTTCCTCCATTTTTTCCTTTTCTTTCTCGCTCAAGTCTATTAGCAATGAGCAGCTGGTAACAGAAGCAAGCATGGATAAAGCTGGAAGCCTCTCTCTAACTTGAGGATTGCACAGTGGTGGCATGAATAAGATGGTTACCGAAATCTGCACCTGGAACAACAAGCTTCTTTGGTTCTGCTCATGTATCTAGGTTGCCCTAGTTAGAGAAGGCACTGCCTATCTCAATCCAAGGAATAGCCTAGAAAAGTTGGCCCAAACAAAGCTTACCCCCCCCCCCCCCGCCCATTCTATCCAGTCAGGAAAGCACACCTAGATGATTATTTAAATAGAGGGAACCCATCTTTGTGAGGTGGCTCTCTAAGAAGTCAGTTTCAGTCATGATAAGTTGTCTTATTTCACACTTTTGTTTGCTAGACATTGGACTTTTTCTAGTTTCCACATAAGCTCTTCTAGTTTCCATTTTCGACTGATGGCCTTTTATCCACTTGCACACATTGGACTCTATGATACAGTATTCCATTGACTTTTGCAAGCACAGGAATAGCTACATAAAATCTTATAGACATAGCTGAATAAAATTTAACTCACAATCAAGGCAAATTATAAATGAAGATTTATCATACTTCATACTGAATTGCTTTCTGTTTCACATTTGTATTCACAAGCCACATATGTAATTATTATTGCATTATTTTTCCAACAATATATGAAGTGATCTGTTTTTTGTTGCCAAAATGGAAATAAGGAGAAAAATTCTATACAACCATTATCTATACATGCAATTTTTAAATATTTACACATAGCTTCTGTCAATTTTTTTATATCACTCACCCTCTTTCGATGTTTCCTCTTCTTATGCCTTCTCAAATGTCTAATAAAACTGCCAAACACTGACTGGTTCCTTTAATTTCAAAGGAATATAGTTCATTATTTGCAGAGATTAGAATTATTATGAAGAACTGCTTGCAGGTCCCTAAAAAAAATTCAATGAAATTCAAACAAGTTCCAAATAAACTTTAGTTTGATGCAATAGTACATGCAACGTGACAACAAAATTGTTTGATTACAAAATATGAACATTGTACTAATGCAAAACATGGCATATAAATACAAAAAAATAAACTATGGATGTGTAAAAAAAAAAATTGCAGGTAATTAGGTAAATCTGAAAACATCCAATTTGAAAATATTACTATATAAATGAGAGTGTTACACATATGTAATATAGTAAGTTGAAAATCTTTGATTAACTGAGAGTAATTAGTGCAGTCAATAGATAGAAGTTTCTTCTGAATGGGGACGGGGTAAATCTAAAAGCAAGCAATGATGATATCTACAATAAAATCAACTAATTGGAATTTATGTAAGATAAGTATAATGACTACAAAATATAATTTCAATTGAATGAAATTCTCCATCACAATATACTGTATATGTAAGACTCTACTGTATAAGTATTTATTATGCAGAAAGACCTCCAGGCATATGGCCCTTTGGCCATATTAGTATTATTCCTAATCAGCATCATTACATTCCTCTTGTTGCTATATATATATATATGTTAAACACTTTAAAGTTTTACCAACTAATCTTATTAGTTTGTTTTTACATGTTTTTACATGTTTAGAATAAGACAGAATGAATAGATTATTAAAACATTGTTTTACAATCCTTCCTCTCATAAATGTTAACTATGTTTACTAGTCTTTCGAGTAAGGAATCTTTCAATTCTTGTTGTGTTGGGGGGGGGGGGGGGGTCATTATGCCATATACAAAATAAAAGTAAAATCGTTCAATTTCAGTCAACCAAATCCACTCACAAGGCTGTGGTGGATCTGGGGCTGTGGAGAGATACTTGTCTCAGGTGCTTAACAGTGTAACTGAACTTAAACTCATGTGGCTGGGGAGTGAACTACTTAACCACCCAGCCATGGCTAGTAAATATAATAAAACCAAAACATGTCTGTGGCATTCACTGATTGGCTTTCAAAAGATGATCCATTCCCCTTCTTTGTTAAAATTTTCCACAAATTTCAGTTACATAATTTTATTGGTGTTATCTCCCTTGTTTGTTATTTAGACTTTTAAAAACCACAAGAGGATATTTTTGTCTACTGAAAAAAATTGCTACACAAGCAGCTTAAGTTATTTTCGAAGAGACCAGTCTGTTGCAAGCATTCAGGACAAGTCTCTGGTCGGAGGATATCTTCTTCCCCACTTCTACATCATGAAAACTTTGTAAAGGATTCTAGCATTGCTTTTATCTCATAGCTATAAGATAAAAAGTAATTGTAATATCAAATGAATACATTAGTTCCCATGCTTCAGTACAATGTCAGCCATAATGTCAACAACATAATAAAAACAGATGTTTGTACTTTATTTCCTTTTATAAAAAATGCTTTATGACTCTTTTTGAAAAAATATTCAGTTGTGATTTATATATTCTGAAATTGTTTTAAGAATATTCTTGTAGATTAATCAAATGTATTTGTTTCTTTTCGGTTTGGCTTTGTAGAACATTCATACACTGCTTGCTTAATTTATTAGGATGGAATCATCAAGCCTAAAGGCATTCTTTTCTTTATTTTTGTTTGTTAAACTTTGTTTTGATAAAACATTAACATCTCACAAAGTTAATTGTTTTCTATTGAGAAGATTTGTGTTATCCATTTTCTTGATTGACTGCAAAAGTTGGTAATGCTGATTTGTCTAAGAACAGAACTCTTTTACCTATTGTTAACAATACTTTTGAAGCTCACTTTCATTACAATGATAATTTTTGCTTCTGTCATTATCATTATTAATTGCAAGTCTGATGCCAAAGGCAGAAACACAATTGGTCAGAAAATCCAGCATTAAACAAAAGAATTGTTTTTCTCTGAAATAATGAGAAAACAGTATTTAATGTCTATCTATGAAAGAAATATAGCCAAGTCCATAAACAACAATATTTAAGTGAGATAAAGAGAAAAAGATAACATCAAACATGTCTTATCTGTTACACTTGCCATGAAAAATACAAACATCTTTATGTATTATAAGCACTCAACTAAATAATACAACACATTTCTAGTTCATTCAGTAGTACTTCAACTCATATTAAACCTATATATCCTAATATCTAGTTATAAGAATAATACTTACTTTAGTTATAAGGTTTCTTGAACTATTAGTCTTTCTATTCTGCATTAGCAAATATATTAACAAGATAACATTAGTAGAGAAAATGGTAAACTTGTAACATTTCAAGTAATGAGCTATGTTTCAATTCCCAGCTGTATCTGTTTTACATTACTTATATCTTATATTACTAATACTCTTGACATTTCTTAATTTTCTTTAACTTTCTTCTTAGACTTCATTCTAATGAGGAGAAGCTGTAAGCTTTATTGTTATCTGCAAGAAAGAGAAGGAAACAATGTTAATGTACTCTAAATAAAAAGCTATAATAGATTTATAGCAAGTAACATCTAGAAATGAAAAGAATTTAAAATAAAAACAACGGAAAGTCAAAATTAAACAATTAATTTGAAGTAATAAAATCAAGTAACTCCATTTACTTTAATGAGTCAGTGAGATAGGTATTAATGACTGAACATTAGAGTAACACCTTTTGTTAAGAGGTAACACTCAAGTTAAGTGCTCAGTGCAGCAAGCACTCTATACTAAATTAATTTTTATTATAACCTGAAGAGATTTGTCTTTGAGGTGACAGAAATAGTAGAATGCTAGATTAATATTGGTTTCAATTTTTGGCACAAAGCCAGCAATTTTGGGGAGGAGAGGGTAAGTCGAGTACATCAACCCCAGTATTCAACTGGTATGTATTTTATCGACCCCCAAAAGGATAAAAGGTTAAGCTACTTAATTTTATTGAAACTGAAAGAATGAAAAGCAAAGTTGATCTTGACAGTATTTAAACTTAAAACATAAATTGCTGGAGCAAATGCCACTGAACTGTGCTGATCCGATTGACTCCTAAAATTGTGCCACAATCCTTCTCCTAAGTTTCTTTTAAGCATTAAATTTTAATAAAATACTTCACTCATTTCTTTTATATATAGTAAACAAATGAGACACTTTGTGATTACTTGACATGCTATAAACTACAATCAAGTTTCCCTCAAATCACATCATCATCATCATCATCATCATCGTTTAACATCCGCTTTCCATGCTAGCATGGGTTGGACGATTTGACTGAGGACTGATGAACCAGACAGCTATACCAGGCTCCAATCTGATTTGGCAGTTTCTATAGCTGGATGCCCTTCCTAATGCCAGCCACTCCAAGAGTGTAGTAAGTGCTTTTACGTGTCACCTGCACGAAGGCCAGTCAGGCGGTACTGGCAATGAAACTTTGTGATTGAATTTGGTAGGCGAAGGTTACTACCGCGTGTGTATATGTCTGTGTATGTGCTTGTGCCTCTCCGAGAGAAAGATAGTGGGAAATCACACACTACAATTTTTTAAATGTATGGTCACATTGGACAGTAGATAGAATGATCACAGTAGGAATGCCTTTGACCAATCAGAAGTAACTTGAGACTAAATAACAACTACCACCTTAATATACATAATAGATTCTGCAAGTGAAACACAATTTCATGTTGCCATTGCTTGTGTTATGTTTATTTTATTGTTATTCACACAAATGATCTTATTTTTGTTATAGGTTTCCTGAGATGTGAAAATTGCCACACAAAATGCATAGCTTCAATAATGACTGGTAGAATATTCTCTATTGTGTGATCAGCATTGAGTGTCAAGTATCTCATGCATATTTGTCCTTATTAACTTCTGTTTGATTTTAACCATCCATGGTTTTAGTTATATTCTGGGATTTAATTGCTTGAATTGTTTATGTGTCTGATAGGTTCATTGTATTGTTGTTCTGTAAATATGATTTTCAATAATAAGAACTACAATATGAGTACATGTTCTGTAAATAAGATAAATCGATATTATAGACAAATACTGACTATTAAGGTATCAGTTGAGGAAACACTCATCTAATATGTTATGTAAATCTAAAAAGTAGACTGTATGTAAGAGAATGAGAAACTGATGAATTGTTTTTAAATGTAGTTAAAGAATGTGTTGTGTAACATAATGACATTGTTAGAATATAATGTACAAAGTGTGTGTCAAGATTATAGTTGATGTTTGACTCTAAGTCAGTCTTATTTGAGCAAACCTATGAATATCAACATTCCAGCTGTCATATTTCTGTCTTTATATTTATTTACAACTACATTGTTTAATTTTGCCCCTGTTATTCTTTTAAAGTGGTTGAGTATAACCTCAGGAATATTTGGTTACTATTTCTTGCAGGTCAAATGACCACTTAGAACTTTTAGGTTCATGTTGAACTGATAGATGAGGAATGATAAGAATGAAAATAGAAAAAAACAAAAAAAAGCAATATAAAGAATTAGAGATAAACATTAAAAGTTTGCACCAGTTTGAACAGGGAAGAAACAAACTCAGTACTGCTTATCAATCAGTCGTATTCTCTACCATCCACATTAATTCAATTTATTATATTAGCAAGAACCTTGGGAGATTTAAAAACAGGAATTTCAAAACAAGTATATATTAATGTCTATCCTGCTCCCATTATCGGTATAAAGGAATTAATTCTGTCAGAAATTGAAATAAACTCACTACAACGCTTCTGTGACTACCACCACTACCACTGCCACATTATATTAATTTCAGTTAAAGGCAAATTTCTCAGCTAATGTCACATTAACAGATTGTATTCTTAATGGATACAATCCTACAGCTGAGTGCACCCTAAGGTTGAAGGGACCAGTGAGAGAGAAATGGACATCTTTTTTATAAAGCCATACCTTTACTTTGTTGGGTATGTTATAATGACTAAAATTCTGATCATGGTGTCTAAGTAATTAAGTAACAGGCGCAGGAGTGGCTGTGTGGTAAGTAGCTTGCTTACCAACCACATGGTTCCGGGTTCAGTCGCACTGCATGGCACCTTGGGCAAGTGTCTTCTGCTATGGCCTCGGGCCAATCAAAGCCTTGTGAGTGGATTTGGTAGACAGAAACTGAAAGAAACCTGTCGTATATATGTATATATATATATATATATATATATATATATGTGTGTGTGTGTGTGTGTGTGTATGTATATGTATATATGTGTGTGTGTGTGTTTGTGTGTCTGTGTTTGTCCTCCCAACATCACTTGACAACTGATGGTCATATGTTAACGTCCCCGTAACTTAGCGGTTCAGCAAAAGAGACCTATAAAATAATTACTAGGCTTACAAAGAATAAGTCCTAGGGTCAATTTGCTCGACTAAAGGCGGTGCTCCAGCAAGGCCACAGTCAAACGACCGAAACAAGTAAAAAGAAAAAAGAAAAAAAGAGTAACTGAAGGTTAATTACAAACTGAAATGAAGCTTCTACTCAACAGATTGATTGCCTTATGTAAAATATCTATCAGTGGTTGCTCATGAGGTAAGAATATGGCTGGTATCAGATTATTATTATTTTTTTGTTGTTGTTGTTTTGCTAATATCAAAGAAAATACAATAAAGTTCCATAAGTGTCCATTTTCTAGCTAGGTATTGTAATGCGTAAAATGGAAGTATTTTGCAGCTTGAACTCTTGAACTGTGGCTTAAATAATCTTGCTATTGTAAAATGGCCCAAGATAAGATAAACATAAAGACACTAAATGTTTTGACATTTACTGCCATTCTGGATCAGTTTCCTGATTGATAGCATTGGTTCAGTGATCGAAGATATCCTCTGGCACAGAAGAGCATTGCGGAATGTTGATCTCAGAGATTCTTTATTACTCTGTATATAACATCATACGGAAAATACTAGTTGAAGTTAATTGCTTCAAACCACACACATACAGATATATGCATACATATATGTATATATAATGTATATAATATATATCTGAATATATACGTACATAAAAACACTATATATATATATATTGTATATGTATAATATAAATATATATACATACATACATATATATATATATATATATATATATATATATATATATTTATATATATATATATATATATATATATATATATATTATATATATATGTATACTTTTAAATACATATACACACACACACACACACACACATATGTATATTTATCTATGTATACGTCTGCATGTATGTATAAATATATATGTATATATATATGTATGTATGTATTGAGAGAAAACAAGTTTATCTGACTGTGTCTGTTTGGCTGTGTATGTGTATGTATGTATAAGTCTATCTATGTGTGTCTTTCTGTGCTTAGGTTTTTCTGGCAAAAAATATATATCAAAGCAGTACTTACACATTTGAGGTGAGCGTGTAGACCATGATGTACTAGGATTACAAAGCTAGCAGACACATGTGCGTGTGCATGCATACACACATACACACATACACTTGCTCACATATGGACACAGACTCATGAATACACACACACACACATATCTGTATATAGGTATTTAGAGTTAGAAGGCAACCCATAATCTGTGGAGTTTAGTGATCAGAAATCATTGTCATAAAATGTCTTAATGAATAGATACAAAGCTTAAGGATATCTCTCTCTGTTTATAATATTTGCATCTTCTTTTGCTCTTTTTCCAAACCCAAAATATATATTGTTCGCTTATTCTTTATATTCTTTACCAAATGAAGCAACTCATATTGAATCAGAAAGTAAGTTTATTTCTTTTGATTTATTACCATTTCATCGTTCCATAGATTGGTTCTGGATATCATTTGTTCTTAAATTCACTTGGGCATATTTATCGTTATGATGAAGCAACTTTTATTTTCTCTTTTCTTTCTTCCTTCTAGTCTTATATATATATATATATATATATATATATATATATATATATATATATATATATATATATATTCCTTTCCTTTCTCATATTTATGTATGTAGCTATTAAGCATATGATGTATGTTTGTGTGTTTTTGTGTTGGCTGTATGTGTGTGTGTGTGTGTGTGTCTGTATGCATGTATGTGTATAGGTGTTTGTGCAAGATATAACTATTCTCATTACAAGTGAAAAATGAATAATCCTCTCATTTTTCAATTAGTATATGATTGTTCAGTCACCATAAAATGATGTAAAGTAAATAAGGGGAGAACATAGAGAAAATAAAACAAGCACACACATATGATATATATAGATATATATTATATAATATATAGATAGATAGATGTGTATACATATATAGATGTATATATGTGTGTGTGCGTATATATATATATATATATATATATATATATATATATATATATATATATATATATATATATATATATATATATATATATGTATATATATATATATACACACACACACATATATGTATGTATGCATGTATGTATATCTGCATATATATACATATATATATATGTATATATACGTATATGTTTATATATATATATATGTGTGTGTGCATGTTTATATGTATATATATATATATATCATCATCATCATCATGAATGTATGTATATATGTATGTATGTATGTACAACTGTGCTTAAAATAATTCTATTTGAGGTGTTGTGGAGAGAAGACAGGAGAAAACTTAATCTTATCTCATAAAAAATTTTCATATTTTATCTGAAATGGTGAAATGAATGCGGACTCTTAGATATTTGTTTTAATTGTTGAAAGAAGCCAAAAAAGTTACTAATTGATACCCTTCTTAATATACTGACCACACACTCATACAATTTTGTAGGATAGCTACTATTTAGTTTGCTGGTATTTACTGAATATATATTTTAATCTATAGAACAAAATTATATCTTTGATATGGCGTCTCTGTTTTGTGTCAGTATTCTGTTGGACCAACATATTTTGTGTTAGAAAGCACATATGTGGTAGTGTAGTTGAAAAACTTGCTTTCAAACTATGTTGTGTTAGATCCAGTTTCACTGCACTGCACCTTGGGTACATATCTTCTACTATAGCTCCATGTTGACCAAAGCCTTGTGATTGAATTTGGTAGATAGAAATTGAAAGATGCTCATCATATATCAGCATTATCATCATCATCATCATCATCATCATCATCATCATCATCATCATCATCATCCATATTTAACATACGTTTTTCATGCTGGCATGGATTTGACAAGAACTGGCAAGGTCAGGAGCCACACCATAGTTGGTTTTAGCTGAGTTTCTACAGTTGGACGCCATTCCTAAGACTAACCACTTTACAGAGTGCACTCTTTTACTTACTTCAGTCATTTGACTGCAGCCATGCTGGAGCACCACCTTTAGTCGAGTAAATCGACCCCGGGACTTGTTCTTTGTAAGCCTTGTACTTATTCTATCTGTCTCTTTTGCCGAACCGCTAAGTGACAGGGACATAAACACACCAGCATTGGTTGTCAAGCAATGTTAGGGGGACAAATACACACATATATATATATACATATATACGACAGGCTTTTCAGTTTCCATCTACCAAATCCACTCACAAGGGTTTGGTCAGCCCGAGGCTATAGTAGAAGACACTTGCCCAAGATGCCATGCAGTGGGACTGAACCCAGAACCATGTGGATGGTAAGCAAGCTACTTACCACACAGCCACTCCTGCGCCTAGTGTAGTGTGTGCTTTTTACATTTCTGTATGTATATGAGTATGTGTGTATCCCTTTGTCTTGACACCATGCAATGATTGAAAATAAGTATCAGTGTCATACAGGAAATGATATTCATTTCCACTCTTCCATGTAAAACCTAACTGGTCATGTGAAAAAATTTACCTTGTTTGAAGACAGCTAATTTCTGGTGTCTGTCCCATGTAATCATGGAGAAGCGAACATTAATGATAATAACAAAAGATACACTGGAATGTCAGAGTCCATTTCTTCCCATGGGATGTTTAATCCATCAACCAGATAAACATCGCCTCCCAGAAACTTAGGTGTCTTTAGTAAAGTCCACTTTAGTAAAGTCCACTACATTAGCTGGTCTCCATTTTCAAGATAACTTTTTCCCTATTTCCCACTAATCTTACAAACCCTGTAACAGCCTTAGAAACCCTGTAACATGATCCCTGTCTTAACCTCCTAGTTAAAAGCTCATAAACAACATTACAAACTTATTGGAATTCACTAACTTTGCTCTGTAATATGCTTTCATACAGATCACAATCAGTTTCCTCAGACTATATTTATGTGATGTTTATATAAGGTAAATGGTAATTACATGATGTTTTTTGAAACTCAATCAAAATAAAGCATAAACTTAGCATCTATGAGGATATTAACATCAAGTATCTTAGGCAAATATTAAGCTAAATATTTGCAAAATCAAAATTATCAATATTCTGAAAAATGTAAGCAAGATACAAAAATTAGGAAACAAATTATCAAACGAATAAGATTTTTCAATATAAGATCGGAAGTTAAATGTTCAAATTCACTGCTAGTATCATATGGTCTTTTTTTTTTTTTTTTTTGAGCGGGGTTATCTTCTTTATCAGAAAATAGGATGAAATGAATTGGGAATGCTCATCATCATCATTTAACATCCGTTTTTCCATGCTGGCATGGGTTGGAGAGTTTGACAGGAACTGGCAAGGTACAAAGTTTCATAGTCTATTTTGGCATGGTTTCTATAACTGGATGCCTTTCTTCATGCCAATCACTTTACATAGTATACTGGGTGCTTTTAACATGGCACCAGCACCATTGCTTTTTAACATGGCAGCACCACCAGTATTTTTTACTGATTACATTTTAATGTTAATAAAGAAATAGTTCTAACCAATTACAACCAAATAAACAGTGATACCTTATATTATGACTGTTTTATTAGGAGACTCAGTAATAGGAAACCTATACACATTTTAAATTTTACATAAGTATAAAGAGCAGTTCTAGCATTTCTCAAAATAGACAATATAGCAGGTTGTTTGATTTTGGTGTTCCTGTTTAACTAAAGGTCAGCACTGACTGAGCAGTTGTGGAGGACATGCTCAACTGGTTAAGGTCAAACAACTGACAAGCAAATCTGTGGTATTGAGCAGAATATTTGCTGTAGACCATCTTTTATACCAAAACAAAACAATGTACATGATAACACTTCCAATCGGTTAAAATCAGAAGCCATGAAAGCCACTGCTTGGTACTGCATCAGGGCATTTATTATCATTATTATTATTATCATTATTATTATTATTGTTTAGTAGTTTTATTTTTATAACGTGCTTTCACTTCACTACCGAGCACAGCTCTGTGCGCCTTGGATATGTGCTGTGGTTTGCTGTGGTGCTCTTATGGTTACTGTATTGAAAGTGTTTTGCGTAGGATGTGTACAGTGCCCAGTAGTGCAATTTTCTGTATGTTATATATATTTGTAAGTCCTGGTGTTTTTGTTATGTATTTGTCTGAATATTTTTTTATTATACCTAAGGCACCTACTATGATAGGAATTGTTTCTGTTTTTAGATTCCACATTCGAGTTGCCTCTATTTCCAGGTCTTTGTATTTTGAAAGTTTTTCCATTTCTTTTAGAGAAACGTTGTCATCTGCTGGTATTGATACATCAATTAGAAAGCATTTTTTTTCTTCATGATCTTTGACAACTATATCTGGTCTATTTGCCTTAGTTTCTCTATCTGTGTGTATTGGCATATCCCAGAGTATGGTTGCTTTCTCGTTTTCTGTGACCTTTTCTGGCGTGTGTTTATACCATCTTTTTTTCTGTTGTTATTCCATAGTGTTGGCATAGCTTCCAGTGTATATAGGTCCCAGTTCTGTCGTGTCTGTGAATATATTCCTTCTTAGCCAGGACTAGGCAGCCAGAGATAATATGATTTATTGTTTCTTGTCCATCTCCACATATTCTACAGTTACTTGTTATGTTTCTTTTCATTATATGCTTTTGGTAATTTCTGGTGGGGAGGCTTTGGTCTTGTGCAGCAATTAAAAATCCTTCAGTCTCTGCTTTGAGTCCTGAGCTTCTCAACCATTGCTGGGATTTTTCTCTGTCTATTTCTTTTGCATTTAGTTTAGCCCAGTATTTACCATGTCGGGGCTTTTCTTGCCATCGTTTTATCATGGTCCGTTGCTGTTCTAGTTTTAGTTTGGATTTCATTTGTTTTATAGCTTTTGTTGTTTCTTCTTCTTCTTCTTCTTCTTCTTCTTCTTCTTCTTCTTCTTCTTCTTCTTCTTCTTCTTCTTCTTCTTCTTCTTCTTCTTCTTCTTCTTCTTCTTCTTCTTCTTCTTCTTCTACTTCTTCGTATTTGTTAGGTAGATTGGTTTCTTGTTTGTATTTGTCAGCTTCCTTAAATACTGAAAACAGTTTTTTCTTTTGCTCGTGTTTTGTGGCTATTTGTATTAGTTTTCCTTGCTTCTGGGGTAGGTATTTTTGCAGTCCTATGGTGGTTATTTTATAATAGTTTTCTAGCTGCATAAGACCCCTGCCACCTTCTCTGCGTTGTATATATAGCCTTTCTATGTCAGATTTTGGGTGGTGCATCCTATATCCTGTCATTATTTTTCTTGTTTTCCTGTCTATTTTAGATAGTTCGTTTAGTGTCCAGTTAAGGATGTTGTAGCTGTAGCTTATAACTGGGACAGGTAAAGTGTTGATACCCATTATCTTGTTTTTAGCATTGAGCTCTGTTTTTAGTATTGATCTAACTCGTCTACAGTACTCTTTCTTTATTTTTTCTTTCATTTGTGTATGTTGTATCCTATCTAGTTCATTGACTCCTAAATACTTGTATGGTTGACTTTCGTCTAGTTCTCTTATTTCATTGGCTTTATCTAGTGTTATATTGCTACTTTTAAGTAATTTTCCTCTTTTCAGGGTTGCTTTGGCACATTTTTCTAATCCGAATTTCATATCTATTTCCTTGGTAAAGCCGTGTACTGTCTGTAGTAGTGTTTCTAGCTCTTTGTCATTTTTAGCATATAATTTTAGGTCATCCATATATAGAAGGTGGCTGACTGTTTTCCCGTAGCATTTGTAACCGCATCCAGGTCTATTTAACAATTCAGTTAAAGGTGTGAGTGCCAGGCAGAACAGGAGTGGAGAGAGTGTGTCTCCCTGGAATATTCCTCTTCTAATGGGGATGGCTTTCGTTTTCACAAGTCCCTCTTTTGTTTGGAGCTGTAGCACCGTCTGCCATTTGTTCATTGAGTGCCTTATGTATTTTATAATAATTGGCGCCACCTTGTTTATGGCTAGTGTTTCCAGAATCCACGTGTGGGGAACACTGTCGAAAGCCTTTTGGTAGTCCACCCAGGCCATACTGAGGCCTTTCTTCTTTCTGCGGCTGTCTTCAATTATGGCTTTATTGATCAGTAATTGATCTTTACAGCCATTATTATTATTATTATTATCATTATTATTATTATTATTATTATTATTATTATTATTGAGTGAGTATCATTATTATTATTATTATTATTATCATCATCATCATCATCATTATTATTATTATTATTATTATTATTATTATGTGGGCTGATTGAATCATTAGAGTATCAGAAAGAATATCTTGTGACGCATGTTTCAACTCCTTACGTTCTGAGTTCATATTCCACCGAGATCAACTTTGCATTTTTATTCCTTTGAAATCAATAAAATAAATTACTAGTGAAGTAGTACTGTGGGTGGATGGTATTGCCTAATTCCCACCATCATAATTCCTGGCCTTCTATATAAGTGTGTCTGTGTGCTGTGTGTGTCTAGGCATGCATGCATGTACATGTGTGTGTTGCTGCTGGCAAACATGATAGGGAGCTGGATATCAAACAGAAATATCAGCATTTTATACTGATCATGAGTTTTGCATTTTGTCTATAGTGAAAGAAACATAACATCCAATGCCTCAGACTGCCTTGTTGTTAATAGGCTCCAAAAAGGAATGTTCATCACTGTAAGTAACAGAAAACCTGAGATTAAGAATTTTCTTATTGGCTTGCAGTGCTGACTTTCATTTCTGCTCTAAGTGTAGCCTAAAGGGGTCATGTGCACCAACTTGATGAACTGCGTTAGAAACATTACAAGTTGGTAAGGTGTTCTGCATTGCACCTTATCACCATTCTGCAGTGACTCGATCAATGGGTTATGAAAATCCCCACCAACAACCATTTACACATTTACACACATTAAATATCTATGTGTGTGAATACGTATACATGCATGTATGCATGTATGTATGCATATCTATGTACATATTTATGTATGTATGTTTATACATATATATATATGTGTGTGTGTGTGTGTGTGTGTGTGTGTGTGTATACATATATATATATATATATATATATATATATATATATACATACACATATGTATATATATATATATATATATATATATATATATATGTATATATATACATACACATATGTATATATATATATATATATATATATATATATATATATATATAAGTGTGTATGCATATATATATGTGTGTGTGTGTGTTTGTGTGTGTGTGTTTGTGTGTGTATGCATCTATAACAGAAAGAGGTTAACATTTAATACTTTCTTTTTTAATTATTATTTCTGCTCTGATTTTCAGACTTTCATTATTTTCTTTACATGTATTTACTTTTTGACTCATTTTCCTTTTATTTTATGCACAAAAATATAGAGAAAATATAACCTAAAGGACTATTATTAGTTAATGACAAATCATTGGTATATATTGTAAGCCAAACTTTCCCAGAAAGCATTAGGTTAAATTTGCCATTGTTCTTTTATATAAGCGCTAATGACTGGAAATTGAAAGCTTTTGTAAGTTGCTTTCTGCCTTTATATTACTGTTCCATAATCAATAGGAAACCTGAAATAGTGCAGCTACATAGATTTATATTGATAAGGAGTTAGAAAAACAATCACACAACAGAAATTAATACAGCCATACACAAACACATATATGTACGTTCACAGACACAGAAACGCAAATAAAATTACTTTCTTTTTTCTTTCTCTCTAATCTCTGTCTCTCTTTCATTTTCTTTTCTCTTTCTTTTAAGCCGAAAGACATTTAATTTTGTAACACTCCTATAAATATAAAAGCATGAGTATGCAGAGAGTTGTTTTATGTTTGTGCAAGTTTATAGACCAGCACACACACACACACACACACACACACAGATATATATATATATATATATATATATATATATATATATATATATATATATATATATATATACACAGATATATATACATATATATATATCTGTATGAGCGTGCAAACATCATTGTAGCTTTGTTGTTTAGCCCAAGGCAAACACTGATTGATAAGAGTTATCGTCTCAGGATTCTAACCATGGCCACCCAGTCTGCTTGATAAATGTAGTGTAATCAGAATATTATTATCCGTTATTTACTTCAGTTATTTTTATTGTAAGGGAGAAATTAAAGGAAATTTGATAGCTCTTTCTAGCAAGGAAATCTGTACAGAGATTCTCTCATGCAGATATACATATAACATGTGTGTGTGTGTATGTGTGTGTGTGTGTGTGTAAGTGTATACATATGTATGTATGTATGCATGTATGTATGTATGTATGTATGAATGTATGTATGAACGTATGTATGTATGCATGCATGCATGCATACATGTATGTACGGGGTGTGATGGGTAAATTGTTGCCATTTTATATTTTTAATTTCATGCATGTGCATTATTTGTTTTTGATTTTCTCATCTACACCATATAGTAGGGTCAGTTGGACACCATCTGAGAGAAAAACAGCACCATAATGCAGAAATTTGGAAACAACATGCTGTACTGCTTGACATTCATGCTGGAAGCTCCAATATGAACATTTCAGAGTGTCTGGGTGTCAATCTGAGGACAGTGCAGAGGATTCGGAAAGACCTGGATGAGTCTAATAGTGATTATGAAGGTACAACAGCTCAGAAAACTCACTCTGATTGTTCTGATAAGAAAAGAAATCTTGAATATGTTGGCGAGGTCCAGGTCATGATCGACAACGATCCCTCCAAGTCAATCAGGTTCCTCACCAAGGAAATGGAAGTTTCTGAGTTCCTTACTAGGCAGGTAGTGCATGAAGAATTCAATATTCCTCCTATAAGATAAGAAAGGGTCAATTTTTATCCCAAACCATCAAGGAAAAGAGGTAAGACCATGCTATGAAGCTTTTGAACAAACTTGGGCATCCCTTCCAACCGAACATGCTTTGGCTTTTCTCAGACGAAAAAAATTTCTGTCAGGATCAGATGGTGAACACACAGAACAACTATTGGCTTGCTGTGTCCCCAAAACATGTACTGTGAGTGATAAAAATCCAGCATCCAGGTAACAGCATGGTGTTTGGAGTGATAGCTAGTAATGGTAACTTTAAGCCTCCATTGACCTTCCCACACGGTCTCAGACTCAACACAGAGGCCTACATCAAGTACCTGGAAGAGGTAGTGTAGCCCTGACTCAAGCAGGTGGTTGGTGGAAGACCCTATGTCTGGTGACAGGACTTTCCACCATGCATGAGAAACCAATCATGGCTCTTAAATTATTTCTGCATCCACATCAACCCTATCATCTGGCCACCTAACTCCCCAGACTGTACCCCACTTGATTATTACATGTCAGGAACAGGTGAGTGAAAGACCAACAAAACTCCTTGTAACACCAAAGATGAACTGAAGGCAAAGATTATGATAGCATTCACCAACTTAAACAAGGCAAACGTCCAGAAGAGTTGGAGGCTATACTTCAAGTCAATAACGATCTTATTGAATAAATTTACTGCTTAGTATTGCAAGATATTGTTATGTAATTTTGATAAATTTATGATAAAATGAGATGTCAGTGTTGTTTACAATTTTGCATAATTTAGACGACAATTTATTCATCACATGCTGTATATATGTGTGTGTATATATATATATATATATATATATATATATATATATATATATATATATATATATATATATATATATATACACACATCATACACACACACATATACTTATTTATAGATATATATATGTATGAGCATATTATTTATATTATTTACATTTGACAGATATTTGTCCTCATTTTGTTTGTTGTTAACACAATGTTTCGGCTGATATACTCTCCAGCCTTCAAACCTGGGTTCTCATTCCTAAGGTATTTTTCAATGTTATTATTTTTATTATTATAATTATTATTATTATTATTATTATTATTATTATTATTATTATTATTATTATTATTATTATTATTATTATTATTATCATCATTGTTAGGCAGGATTTTATAACATGCCTGGCGTCTCCAATGCAAGAAACTAGCGGTAGCTTGTATCTTTATACTGTGTACATTAAATAATATTTATCTTTCACTGGATGGAGTATTTTTGTTGATCATACCTTAATGGAACGATATATTATGTATATATATATATATAGGTAGGTAGTAACTCTATAAGATGTACCCGGTGCAAGCTATGGACACATAAGAGGTGCAGCAACATCAAAGGCAGGTTAACTAGCAAGTTAGTTTTTGTTTGTGGCAGATGTTCAGGTGCAATAAAGACTGCAAACAAACAGGAAACAACTTCTATCTCATTCCAGGGTGAAAAACTAGAGGTAGTCGATAGCTTCTGCTATCTGGGCGACCAAGTTAGTAGTGGGGGTGGGTGCGCTGAAAGTGTAGCTGCTAGAATAAGAATAGCCTGGGCAAAGTTTAGAGAGCTCTTACCCCTGCTGGCGACAAAGGGACTCTCACTCAGAGTAAAAGGCAGACTGTATGACGCATGCGTACGAACAACCATGCTACATGGCAGTGAAACATGGGCTGTAACTGCTGAGGACATACGTAAGCTCGCAAGGAATGAAGCCAGTATGCTCCGTTGGATGTGTAATGTCAATGTGAATACCCGTCAGAGTGTAAGTATCTTGAGAGAAAAGCTGAACATTAGAAGCATCAGTTGTGGCGTTCAAGAGAGACGATTGCGCTGGTATGGACATGTGGTGAGAATGGAGGAGGATAGCTGCGTGAAAAAGTGCCACACCCTAACAGTTGAGGGAACCCGTGGAAGAGGTAGGCCCAGGAAGACCTGGGCTGAGGTGGTGAGGCAAGACCTTCGTACATTGGGCCTCACCGAGGCGATGACTACGGACCGAGACCTTTGGAAATGGGCTGTGCGTGAGAAGACCCGGCAAGCCAAGTAAGATCGTTGCCAGTGCCCCTGGACTGGTTCTTGTGCGGGTGGCACATGAGATGCACCATTTTGAGCGTGGCCGTTGCCAGTACCGCCTGACTGGCTCCTGTAGGATTTTCGAGCGAGATCGTTGCCAGTGCCCCTGGACTGGCTTGTGCGGGTGGCACATAAAAGACACCATTTCGAGCGTGGCCGTTTTCGTGCGGGTGACACGTAAAAGCACCCACTACACTCTCTGAGTGGTTGGCGTTAGGAAGGGCATCCAGCTGTAGAAACTCTGCCAAATCAGACTGGAGCCTGGTGTTGCCATCCGGTTTCACCAGTCCTCAGTCAAATCGTCCAACCCATGCTAGCATGGAAAGCGGACGTTAAACGATGATGATGATGATGATGATATATTACACTCTCTGAGTGGTTGGCGTTAGGAAGGGCATCCAGCTGTAGAAATTCTGCCAAATTTAGATTGGAGCCTGGTGTTGCCATCCGGTTTCACCAGTCCTCAGTCAAGTCGTCCAACCCATGCTAGCATGGAAAGCGGACGTTAAACGATGATGATGATGATGATGATTGTTGTTGTTGTTGTTGTTGTTGTTGTTGTTGTTGTTGTTGTTGTTGTTGTTGTTATTCAGGTCACTGCCTGGAATCGAACTTGGAATCTTGGGAACTGGTATTAAAGAATGATAGGAAAATATTAGATTTATAAGCCCTAAAATACACTCCATAATTGCCCACGGGCATATGGCATAGTGGTTAAGTGTGCAGGCTACTAACCCCAAAATTCTAAGTTCGATTCCAGACAGTGACCTGAATGAGGATAATAATAACATTGAAAAATACCTTAGGAATGAGAACCCAGGTTTGAAATTTCCCCAAGACACCTGATGAATGTTTGAGAGTATATCAGCCGAAACGTTGTGTATCCATCAAATGTAAATAATGTAAATAATGTACATAATTCCTCATCTCTCAAATACAGAACTGTATGTATGAGCATGTTTATATATATATATATATATATATATATATATACATTGATGTGTATATATTTCAATTCAATATGAAATACATTGTGAAGTAAGTTTGATCTTCAGATAGGGAGAATTCTTGACATGGTCTAGTCTTGTTAAACCTCATCAGCAAATTGAAGTCTGACCATAACAACAAAATCTTAGATTGGCAATAGAAATGCAGGTATGGAATGAATGAACATTGAGCGACATAATAATTTTTTTTTTAAATGTCTTGATTATCTTTTTGATGTTTGGGGAATATTAGTAATAGCTGCCAACAGAGCTCTCTGTAGAGATTAAGAATCTTTATTGATATTTCTTCTCACCTAGAGGGATGGTATTACGGCAATGATCGATTGCTGTTGACACATTTGCATGCTTAGCCTCATTTAGGTAATTATTTAAATAAATATTTATTCTACAGATAGAAATATTATATTTATAATCTGCATGAGAGAGAAAGAAGGAGAAAGAGAGATAGAGTAAGTTTGTCATTGATAGTGAGATAATGGCTATTTGAAAGCTACAAATTTGCTCACAAGGCTTACAGATAGGAATTTTTGCATGCAATATTAATTCTCTACCAATTTCAGGCAGTTCATTCTTAACATATTTTCCTATATGTGCGTGCGTGCATGCATATGTGTGTGCGCGTGCGAGTGTGTGAGTGAGTGTGTGTGTGTGTGTGTGTGTGTGTGTGTGTGTGTGTGTGTGTGTGTGTGTGTGTGTGTGTACGTGCATGCACGCACAATGATCATCATCATTGTTTAACATCTCCCCTAACATTTGGCCAACTAACTCCCAAGGCTGCAAACCTGATGATCATCTGTTTTCCATGCTGGCAAAGGGTTGGATGGTTTTATAGAAGCTGGCCCACAGAGGAGCTGTCCAGACTCCAAATTGAGGGGAGGAGGATTTAAGGTAGCAAGCAAGCAGAATTGTTAGCATGCAGGGCAAAATGTTCAGTGACATTTCGTCCCTTATGTTCTGAGTTCAAATTTCACCAAGATCCACTTTGCTTTTCATCATTTCAGAATCAATAAAATAAGTACCAGCTGAACAGTGGGGTCAATGTAATTGACTTATCCCTCCCCCAAACCTGATGGCCATGTGCTAAAATTTAAAACCAATATACCTGCATGTGCACGTGTATCTGTGCATGTGTACACATGCACAAATACACACACACGCACACACAAATACATACACACTTACAAATGCACACGCATGCACACGCATGCACAAATACATACACACACAGACATACAAATAAACACACACACAAATACAGACACACATACACAAATACATACATACAAATACACACACACACAAATACATACACACATGCATATATGAGTTTCTTAAACATTGAATCTGTAAAATATAACACTACAGTTACATTTAATCTATATAAAGTCCTGTTTGGATTCCTGGTCACCTTGATCTCTGATTCATAATTTTTCTCATATATATGCATGTGTGTGTGTGTATGTGTGTGTGTGCATGCGTTCATGCACATTCATGCCTGTGCGCGTGTGTACTCGGGGTAATCTCATTAGCAGAATTTCCTTTGTAAGGCTTTAATAAACATTTTGATAAACGCCTGCATAATCAATTATTATATGCCTGTATATATGTATGCATGTGTGTGTGTATATGTACATTTTTGTTACAGCAAACAATGCTTTGAATGGAAACCTAGATTTATGGCAGTCACACTTAGTGGCACACACACACATAAGTACTCGCACCTACACACACATAGACATAAAAATTACTTACTAACATATATAATAATACATATAACATACAAGAAAGAAAAAAACAGAAATATTCAGCTTGTGAATAACTCACAGCCTGCACTTCAACAATGCATATATACAAAATAAACAAAAACATAAATTTCAGTTGGATTTTTCCAATACAAAAAACAAGGTTAACTCCATCACTACATAAATATAGAAATAAAATGTAAGCAAAACATCAACTCCAAAACATCAACATAAAATTATTCTGGAAAATGAAAAATAAATGGCTGAAAAAAAAAAAAAAGGAAACAGATCAATAACTGTAATTTTTTTCCATTAAGCCTCCATGGCTTTGAACAGAAGACTTTGTATACAAGGAAAAAAATAAAATAACAATAACAACAACATCAACAACAATAACTCTCACAGCAATGTGGAGAAGAAGAGGAATAGAAAGAAAGAGAATAGTTGACTAAAACTATATAAATGTATATATATATATATATAGAGAGAGAGAGAGAGAGGGGGGGAGAAATATATAGGTTTACAAAGAAAATACCACTCAACACATGTCGTGGAGGTTAGATATTTGTATTAAAATTTTGACTTAGATTTGCATTACTAAAAATTTCAAAGCCTCATAGTGTCTGTCTGATCATCCGGCTGCTTAAGCAGTAAGTGGTGAAATGTTCATAGCTTCTGCACACGATTGAATTTCATTGGATGGTCAGAATACCTCACTCTCATTGGTCGAATCAGATAAGATGGTGGAATTGGCTACTTGGTAATTGCTATTTGTTATAGTAACAGGTGGTCTCATTAAGAAAGTCTTATTGATAATAAAGAAAGCATAATTAATTTGGTTCACTGGAAGACTTACTTCTTCAAGAATATGACTACCAGCACATCTTTGATAAACTCACTTTCAAACTATGGAAGTTATCCCTTAGATAAAAGATCTTGAGAATTTTGAAGCAAACATGTTCAACATGATTAAGAAGATAAAATTTTGGCACATATCAACCCTCTCTTAAACAATTTGAACAATTACATAACACCTTTCAAGCGATCTCTTAATGTGCACAACATCATCAAGAAATACAGGAAATTTCACACTAAAGAAAAGGCTTTGACTGTTATCAAGTGGTTCTGAGGTATTTAGAACAAAGCAGTTTGTAAATTCAGTGAACTTGATATCATAGATTATTGAAATCCCACTTCCTGAAAGCTCTGAACTACATGAGATAATTCACTAAGATCATTGGCTTTGATATTAGAATAGACATGCATACTAGAAAGTCATTCTTATATACTGATGGCTACTACTGCTTCAAAAAGGAAGCTAACTCATTGTTCAATGTTTGTGTGGGAAGCTATCACGATTTTTGTGGGTCTTGTCAGATTATTTGTCCTAGTCACTCCTAAGGGTACACATCTGCCAACAGATCGTATTTGTTCTTAAATGATGGCCTAGCAAGTTCAAGGAACTTGAACAGCTAAATCATGGATAGATTTAGCAAAAACTTGAATCTTGAAGGAGTTTAACTTGCATACCATTATTAACTCCACCTTATCAACAGTTTACTTCTTGGATATTACTTTAAACTTTAAATAGGTTGATAATAAAAGACTTAATAAAAGGTAGATAATAAAAGACCTGATAAAAGACTTAATAAGGAAACCATATATATATTTATAGAAATTCCAATCACCCTATAGCAAAACTTAGTAGTCAGAGTTGGTAGAATAATCTCTAATTTATCAACAGATAGAGATATTTTCCAAAGAGCTGCACACCATTACCACAAGACCTTAGTGAAAAACAGCTACGGTGGTAAGTAAGCGTACATGGATGATCCACATCCCCATGCTGAAGAGAGTTAATTAGAAGAAAATAATTCTCTGCCCAATGTATTCATCTCCAAAAATATAACTAGAGACAACTTTTTATCATTGATTAGATAACAATTCATGAAGATACATAATTAGCATATTTTTAGGGTGCATAATGTTAAAGTTAGTTACACTCACCAAGACACCATCGCATGCTACAACTTATAAAATATCTTACAACCACACAGGCTTTAGTCCAGGCATCCACCTGCAATAGTCAACTTTCGTTTCTTTGTCATTAAGGAGATTCTTCCTTTCCAAGGAAATTATCTATAAGGTGACTCTTACTTCATCTGATAATGTCATGAGAAATTACAATGAAATTAAGTTTAATGATTTCAAGAAAACGTTCATTTCACATATGAACCTTTTCAAGTTCAGGAAGTCCATCTCCTTCTGTTTCCGCTGGAAACTCCAGTAAGAAGGAAACACTACACAGTAGAACCAGGAACATTTTTGATAAAGTCCTTTCCTTATGCACTCTAAGCATGTAATTGTTATCTTCGTCTCCATGAAAACCTGCACATATTGCAACAATCTGATGCTACCTTGGTAAGGAAGAATCCCCTCAGAAAACAAGTGAATTACTGTTGACAGTTGTAAGTGGATGCCTGAGGCAAAGTCTACAAGGATGGATGCTTTCTTTCTGATATATTGTGTACTGCTCTTGGCAAAATAACTAATGTTGACATTATGCACAATGAAAAGCTTGTGTATTTATGCATGCTTGAGTGATGTCCTCTAATTAGGGACAAAAGGTCTTGTGTGTGTTCATGGCTGAATTGAGTTATTTCTTCTCCTAACTAGATAGTTTTGTGTGTGTGTGTATGTATACACACACACACACACACACACACACATATGTGTGTGTGTGTGTGTATATATATATATATATATATATATATATATATATATATGATTATCAAACAAATAGAAATTTTATATTAATAATTACTTTAAAAATTGGACAAAAAGCAAGAAATAAACCAACACTATTCACAAAATTTAATAAAATCTTATGC
This sequence comes from Octopus bimaculoides, assembly GCF_046866305.1. Taxonomy (NCBI): domain Eukaryota; kingdom Metazoa; phylum Mollusca; class Cephalopoda; order Octopoda; family Octopodidae; genus Octopus; species Octopus bimaculoides. The sequence continues at coordinate 27,790,661 of NC_142931.1, read as the reverse complement.
ATTTTAGAAATTTGCCATGAATGAGAAACTAAAAGAAAGCAATTAAAAAGATACACTGTTTGGCAATTGAGGATGTGATTTGAGTCTATCACCTTCAAATACCATTAGGTGGCTATCCATCAATATATCAATTTATGATCAATAAGAAATGAGAATGCCTACCAGTAAATTTGATGCATACTGACATAACAGCACTATAGTTTTTGAAGACGTTAAATGACTATTATAGTTAACTAAATCTAGAAAGCACTGACATATGTCCATATTACAGTGGCACACCACGTGATGTCCTGCATCCCTTACACTACAAAACTAATCCTACTAATCTAAATATACAATACTTATGAAATAATCCCTACAAAGTGGTGGAATGGCTTCAAATCAAATTGCAATATTGAATTTCTATTGATGCACCCCTCAAAAACAAATACTAGAAGGTAGTTTCCTTCAAAAGCAATAGGTTTTGGGGTCTTTATCTTTAATATTTTGCATCATTTTGCTGTTGTATATCCCCCCCCCCCCCAAAAATCACATGAACACACACGCACATGTATGTTTGTATATACATGTGTATATGAATGTATGTACGCATGCATGTATCTATGTTTGTATGTATGTTTGAGTGTGTGTATGTATCAACAGAATCATTTTAGTAGTGGATTTGTAAACTCACTATATCTTCAGGTGAAATCATTTGTGCTATTCGATTCGGCTCTTGCTTTCAGATCTCATGTGGTTCACTTTCATTCTTCGAGGGTCAATAAAGTAAAATGCTTGTCTAGGGCTGTAGATCAACAGAATTGTTAGATTAATGGATAAAATGCTTTTGCAGTGTTTGTTTCAGTGTTTTTATGTTTTAAGTTCATTTGCATCAACATAGTGGTCCTTAACAGTCCTTTGAACAGAATCAGTAACATGGAGAGGTGAGACTTGCTTCCATAAACAATGTTTCTGAAGACTATTCTCGGGAGACAGGATACCTGAGAATATAGGATATAAATTATGTATGTGTGTATGTACATGTGTATATGTGTGTGTGTGTGTGTGTGTGTGTGTGTATCATCATCATCATTGGTAGCACCACCACCACCATCACCTTTTAACGACCATGTTCCATGCTGGTATTGGATGGTTTGACTAGGATTTGGTTAGTTGAAGGACTGTATTATATTCCATAGTCAACTTTAGCACAGTTTCTATGGCTGGATGCCTTTACTAATGCCAACCACTTTGCAGTGTGTCCTGAGTGCTTTTCTCATGTCGCCAGCACTGTTGAAATCCCCAGGTAGCTTGCAAGCAAGCAATCTCGGAGAAGGAGGATACTGCAGCCAAGTGTTAGATGGAAGTTAAGGTAAGAGGAAAGAGATTGGAGTAGAGCAGGTTCTTGTTGTAGAGGAGCTACATGGCTACACATATATAGGAGAGAGAGTAAAAAATGAATTAGAGGTACCACCAAGGAGATAGATAGGGGTGAAGAGGTGTCTGGGTGGTATCAGAGGTAGCAGAAGCAGTAATGGGTGAGTGGGGGGTAGAGGTTTGCAAGTGTGTGTAGAAGGGATAGGGAAGTAGGAGAGAAGATTGGCAACATCTTTAAAGATGGGAGAAAGGTTGAAGAGAGGGGGAAGCATGAGTTGAGGAGGCTACAGGGATGCTACCAGTAAGGTAGTAATGATGAACACACACACACACACACATGCGCACACACTTAAACACACGCACACATACATACACACATACACATTTATATCTGGCTGTGGTTAAGAAATTCTCTTCTCTACCACATGGTTTTAGGTTCAGTCCCACTGCTTGGCACCTCAGGCAAGCAGTGGTGGTTGGCATTCTGTTGGTTACGACATCGAGGGTTCCAGTTCATCCGATCAACAGAACAGCCTGCTTGTGAAATTAACGTGCAAGTGGTTGAGTACTCCACAGATACGTGTACCCTTAACATAGTTCTCGGGGAGATTCAGCATGACACAGAGTGTGACAAGGCTGACCCTTTGAATTACTGGCACAACAGAAACAGGAAGTAAGAGTGAGAGGAAGTTGTGGTGAAAGAGTACAGCAGGGTTTGCCACCATCTCCTGCCAGAGCCTTGTGAAGCTTTAGGTGTTTTCCCTCAATAAACACTCACAACGCCCAGTCTGGGAATCGAAACCGCGATCCTACAACCGCATGTCCACTGCCCTAACCACTGGGCCATTGCGCCTCCACATCAGGCAAGTATCTTCCACTATAGCTCCAGGCCAAACAATGACTTGAGCATGGTCTTGATTAAGGGAAACTGAAAGAAGTCCATCATATAAAATATATGTGTATGTTTGTGTATGTTTGTGCATGTGTATGCATGCATATGTGTGTACATGCATGTGTATGCTTGTGCACATATGCATGTATACATTTGTTCATACGCATATATGTGTGCATGTCCAGCTATATGTGTGTATATGTGAGTAAATGGAAGGCATTGGTTCAACCTAAGTATATGGTAGAAAATGCCACCCAAAGATACTGGGCAGTGAAAGGAACACATGACAGCATGCTTCCAAAACAAACCTCTTCAGTACATAGACATACCTGATATTTTTCAAAGCCCTCAAATTGTACAGGTTTGTGAAACAGCTTCACTGACTGCAGACCCTATATTACATAGAATATTACTGAAGCCAATAGTATGCAGAGCACCACCATAATTTTCCTCTGGTGGGCACCAGCATTGAACCAGAATGATTGAGAAATCACTAATAAACAAAAACAAAAGGGGTGCAATATTTAGAGCAATTCTGATTTCTTTTTTGTAACCATAGTGATGATGATGATGATGATGATGATGATGATGATGGTGGTGGTGGTGGTGGTGGTGGTGGTGGTGGTGGTGGTGGTGGTGGTGATGCTGATGAGGATGAGGATGGTGATGATGATGATGAGGGATGGAGTGATGGCGGTGGTGGTGGTGGCGGCAGCGGCGGAGGCGGCAGCGGCGGTGGCAGCGGCACGCGGCGGCAGCGGCGGCGGCAGCGGCGGCGGCGGTAGCGGCGGCGGCGGCGGCGGCGGCGGCGGTAGCGGCGGCGGCGGCGGCGGCGGCGGCAGCGGCGGCGGCGGCAGCGGCGGCAGCGGCAGCGGCGGCGGCGGCGGCAGCGGCGGCGGCAGCGGCAGCGGCGGCGGCAGCGGCAGCGGCGGCGGCGGCGGCGGCAGCGGCGGCGGCAGCGGCGGCGGCGGCAGCGGCGGCGGCGGCAGCGGCGGCGGCGGCAGCGGCGGCGGCGGCAGCGGCGGCGGCGGCAGCGGCGGCGGCGGCAGCGGCGGTGGTGGTGGCAGTGGTAGTGGTGATGGTGGTGGTGCTGAAGGATCCTGTTGCTGCTATTGATGTTGATGATGATGATGATGACAATTAGTGGTATCAGTGCTGGTGGTGGTGGTGGTGGTGGTGGTGACGGTGTGGTCATTGTTGTGATGTGGTCATGGTCGCGGTGTTTCTGGGAAGGGGTTGTCATGGTGATGATGACGATGACGACGATGATGATGATGATGACGATGATGATGATGATGGGTGGGGGAGGTAGCGCTAGTGATGATGATTTCTATTGCTAGTTTATTCGTATGTTTTATTACAGTATTAATAGTTTCTTTTCAATAGTAACAGTAATAAATTTAAATGCAAAACATGTAATTTTTACAGAGTATTTTCTATATATTTATTTTATTGATATTGTTTAATTCTCCAACAGAAAGCAGCTTGGCCTTTTGCTATCCTGTGTCAGAATACATTGTAATAATTGTTCAACTGAGGAAAGCTTTCAGCAGGAATGACTCGATATTTTATGATGTTAAACAAATAATATAGATATATGTATGTATATATGTGTATATATATATATCTAACAATAAAACTATACATGTAACTATACATACATACATATATACAGATATTTTTATATAGATGAATATATATTCATACGTGTGTATGTGTATAGATATATACACACACATACATATATATAAATGTAAATAGATATATATATATATATATATATATATATATATATATATATATATATATATATATATATATACATATATATATATATATATACATATATATATATATATATATACATATATATATATATATATATATATATATATATATATATATATATATATATATATATATATATATATATATATATATATATATATATATACATATATATATATATATATATATATATATATATATATATATATATATATATACATATATATATATATATATATATATATATATATATATATATATATAGAGAGAGAGAGAGAGAGAGAGAGAGAGACATATATATATATGTATATATATATATATATATATATATATATATATATATATATATATATATATATATATATATATACATATACATATATATATATATATATATATATATATATATATATATATATATATATATATATATATATACACACACACACACACATATATATATGCCTGTATAAATACATATACGTGTGTTTGTGTGTATGCCTGTGTGGGAGAGACTACAAGTCCCTGTGTTCATGAATAAGTATGAGTGTATGTATGTGCACCAATGAGTGTTTATATGTGTATCTCACTTTGAAGCAGTAACAACAATGACAGCAGAATTAGTAACAATAGATTTGTAGAGAATATATCGAGAATAAATTAGAAAATTGTTGCAATACTGGTCGTGCTGGAGTTAGAGGTGTTTGTAAGTGGGGTAGAACCGGCTGTTGTTGTCTGTTAGTGTTGTTGTTGTTGCTGTTGTGGTAGTGGCGGTGGTGATGGTGGCAGCGGCAATGGTTGCAGTGGTGATGGTAGCAGTGGCAGTGTCAATGGTGACCGTGGTGGCAGTGGTGGTGGTGGTGATTGTGGGGATGGCAGTGGTGACCATGGTAGTGATAATGATGGGGATGGTAGTGATTGTAATGATGATGGTGGTTTTAGTGGCTGCAGTGTCAGTAGAGCTGGTGGTGGCAGTAATGGCAGTAGTGGTGGTAGTAGTTATGGTGATGGAGATGATGGTGGTAATGATGAGCGAGAGGGGGCTTCTGCTGTTTGGTGTATTCTTTTTGTCATTATTTTGTTTGTGGTGGTGATTGTTGTGGTTGTAATAGATCGGTGGTGACTGTGGTAGTGGCGATGGTGGCCATGCTCATTGGTTGTGATGTTACAAATGGCTTTTAGTAGATGCTGTGGTTGGATGTGGTGGTATTGACGTGGGTGTTAGTGTAACAAGTACTACAAAGAACGCCAACACCAAATGTACTGATATTTGAGGTTAGTGCTCTTTGTAGTTCTTTAACAAAATTGAATTTGTTATTGCTGTTGTTATTTCCACACCATATGCACACACACACACACACACACACACACACACACACACATTCTCACACATACACACACGCATGCACGCACACATGCACACAGCTCAGCTAATGCAGAATTGCATTAGAAGGATCCTACCACATGGTTTTGTGAAAGGGACTGTGCAAAAACTACCCTAAATTAACTTTATTTAATATTTCATGATGATGATGTTGCTGTTGTTGATGGTGAGGCTGTCATTTTTACTGCTGTTGCTATTCAACCCTAGGTAAACTCTGACCAAGCATGTCCATGATCAAGAGTGTTCCTCTATGACCCAATTACCCTTTTAAGGACAATGTTATCTACCCCACAATGTTCTTTCTTATTTAATAGGGTAGAGTTGATTTGAGAATGGGTTAACTATTATTCATAGCAGATCAACTGATCATATAGCATCACAAAATGGCTCTCTTTCTCTCTCACTGATTGTAGTGGTGTTGGTGTTGATGGTGATAGCATCATTGCCGAAAACAATTTTCTTGTCATTGCTGCTCTTGAAGGACCCTGTTTACCATACTTGAGAATTACCTTATTGGCATTCGAAATCCTTATTTTATCTTTATTGAACAAATTAACAATTCATTTTAAGGAGTTTTGACATCTAAGCAGATGCACCCATCTGTTGTTGTTATTGTGATTTAAACCTTTTCAGCTCTGATAAAACTGACCAGTGATGAAAGGCATTCTGGCCATGCCATCTCATTTTTTTCTCACTGAGTAGGGAGGTGAAGACCATATCGTAATGGTCTTAATTTTGAAATAGTAGGTTGAGATTTGCAGGAAATTCAGCTGCTATTTTGAGCAAGGTGAGCAACCACATACAACCATCTGCATTTACTGTCTGTGATGATGTCTTTGAAGCAAGGCATTGGTGCCAATAAAATTAAGGATAAGATGAGTAGTATTAAAGATGGGTGGAGGTAGAAGTGTTGGTGGTGGCAGCGGCAGCGGTGGCAGTGGTGCTGGTGGTGGTGTTGGTGGTGGTGGTAATGGATGACATTATTGCTGCTGTTTTCTGATTTAACCCTAGGTCATTCTTGACTGAACAGGCATATAATCAAAAGCATTCCAACCATAACAAGCTCATCCTTTTCCCAGGCATGGCATATCTATCACTACACTATCTTACATTCTCTTCTCTTTCCAAAACAGTAGGGTGTAATTTAAGAGAGATATGGCTACTATTAATAACAGGTAAATTGTTGTAGTAGACACCCCCAAATGAGAAGTGGGCTGATCCACTAATAATAAATAGTGGACAGACATAGCAAGTAGTGTCAGTCAGTGAGGTACTCTGTTCGAGCCAGTCACACAGACGACGAAATACATCGTCATAATGCTGGACATAACAGTAGCAATAAGGAGTTGAACTACATGCAGTAGCAGATAAGACACAACACAGACAGACCGTGTAAGAAGACACAACAGCCACAAACAGTGAAAAGTATTAAAAATCCCAAAGTAGGATTCACTACACACAATGAAAAATTTGAAGAAGGGTTTAAGTCAGGTGGCTATGAGTTAGTTGTGCTACCAGTAAACAATGTAGACTGGTACTACCTGTGGCATTCTGAAGAGAAAAATAATTCTGTGTGGAAGAAAAAATAATAATGGTAATAAGTCTATGTGTAGGATTTAAGTCAGGTCGCTATGTACAGTTCTATATTTAAGAGATGAAGAATTATGTACATTAATTATATTATTTACAATTGACGGATATTTGTCCTCATCTTGTTTGTTGTTAACACAATGTTTCAGCTGATATACCCTCCAGCCTTCATCAGGTGTCTTGAGGAAATTTCGAACCTAGGTTCTCATTCCTAAGGTATTTTTCGATGTTTTTGTTATTCATCATCATCATCATCATCATCATCATCGTTTAACGTCCGCTTTCCATGCTAGCATGGGTTGGACGATTTGACTGAGGACTGGTGAAACCGGATGGCAACACCAGGCTCCAGTCTGATTTGGCAGAGTTTCTACAGCTGGATGCCCTTCCTAACGCCAACCACTCAGAGAGTGTAGTGGGTGCTTTTACGTGTCACCCGCACGAAAACGGCCACGCTCGAAATGGTGTCTTTTATGTGCCACCCGCACAAGCCAGTCCAGGGGCACTGGCAACGATCTCGCTCGAAAATCCTACAGGAGCCAGTCAGGTGGTACTGGCAACGGCCACGCTCAAAATGGTGCATCTCATGTGCCACCCTATTATTATTATTATTATTATTATTGGAATCGAACTTGGAGTCTTGGTGTTAGTAGCCCGCACTCTTAACCATTACCCCATATACCAAGGGCCATATGGTGTAGTGGTTAAGAGCATAGTGAATAATAATAATAATAATAATAATAATAATAATAATAATAATAATAATAATAATAACAGCAACATTGAAAAATACCTTAGGAATGAGAGTCCAGGTTTTAAATTTCCCCAAGACACTTGCTGAAGGTTGTGGGGTATATCAGCCAAAACGTTGTGTTAACAACAAACAAGATGAGCAGAAATATCCATCAATTGTAAATAATGTAAATAAGGTTGCTATGTGTTAGTAGCACTGCTGGTAAACAATGTAGACTGGTACTACCTGTGGCATTCTGAAGAGAAAAATAATTCTGTGTGGAAGAAAAATTAATGATAATAAGTCCATGTGAAGGATGTAAGTCAGGTCACAATGTGTTAGTAACACTACTGGTAAACAATATAGACTGGTTCAACCTGTGGCATTCTGAAGGGAAAAATAATGTTGTGTGAAAGAAAAACAAAATCTCAAAGGAGGGAAGTGTTGTGGCAGACACCACCAAGTGAGAAGTAGGCTGGTCCACTACTAATAAATAGTGGACAGACACAGCAAGTAGTGTTAGTCAATGAGGTATGCTGTTCGGGCCAGTCACACAGATGACAAAATACGTCATCATAATGTGGGACATATCATAAATTTAGTAGCAGCTTAGAATGTTGGATTCGTGGAATTCAAGCCTTTCAGCATATGTTCCACCACTTTATGTTTTGACATGAAAGCATGTGGTAACATTGAACTAAAGTGTCTTCGCTTTGTCTTTGCCTTGGCCATCAATGGTGGTATGAACAACTGATGATCAGCCATAATAATAATTTCTTGTCCAGGCCTATACTTTGGAGACAGATTCTTTCAGATGCACATATTCAGTCTGACTGTAACACACGACAAGAGTCATTGGTTTTGGTTATAGTTATTAGTGGGTAGCAAAAATGTTTCTACTGCTGTTGTTGTTGTTGATGTAGGTGGTGGCAGTGCCATTGTTGCAAGCCATTGTGGCAATGCTGGTAGTGTCAGAGAGTGTGGCAGTAATGGCAGTAGTGGTAGTGGAAGTGGTGGTGGTGACAGAGGTCAGGCAGTGGTGTTGATGGTAGTGACGGTTATGGTGGTGATATTGGAGGTCATGGTGGTGGTGGTGGTCGTCGTGGTGGTGTTGGTGGTCGTGGTGGTGGTGATGGTGGTATGGTGGTGGTGGTGTCGGTGGTGTGGTGGTGCTGCTGCTGCTGCCACTGGTAGTGGTGGTATTTGTGATATTGCTGCTGGTGACGATAGACTGTAGCCAAGGGGCAAGAATGACGATGGGTAAGTAATGCAAACTAATGACATAATAATTATGAATAATGACACATTAGATAAAAGCCCCCACCAAAAAAAAAAATCAACATAAAAGTCACCAACAAGCTTAATCACAAACACAACTATATTGCAAAAAAAATAATAAGACAAAAACCAACAACAAAAATAACCAAAACAAAAATCATAATAAAAACAGCAACAACAACAACAAAACCTCTATTATCATTTGTTCGAAATTAATAGTGTTCAGTAGACACTATTCTAAATGTGAGGCAAATAAAAAAAGAGACCATATACAAAAATATTTTTTAAATTGTTAACTCATTTTTAAATCAAAATGTTAGATATTTTCTTTTGATGTGGTTCCATTACATTGTTCCATACATTGGTTTTGACCATCACTGGGTCTTACATATATACATGAGCATATTTGTGGCTTTGACAAGGTATCTCTCTCATATTGATTTTTTTTTTTCTATTTTTCTTATGTTTATTCTTTCATTTCATTTTGCTTTTCTTTGTTTCTATGCATTTTTGTATGATTTTTTCTTTCTTGCTATTCACTTGCTACTGTTATTGTTGTTGTTGTTGTTGTTGTTGTTGTTTGGCTATTTATTTTATTTATTGATATCAAATTTGTATATGGGTGAAGGAGTAGGAATAAATACAAACAGATACACATTTAATTATGTGTAATACATATGTATATCTGTAAATGTATATACTTATATATATGTATATAAAACGTGCGTGATATATATATATGTATGTATGTATGTATATATGTATATATATATATATATATGTATGTATGTATGTATATATGTGTATATATATATATATATATAGATATATATATATATATATATATATATATATATATATATATATATATATATATATATATATATATATATATATATATATATATGTGTGTGTGTGTATATATATATATATATATATATATATATATGTATATATATGCATGTGTCTGTGTATAAATATATGTAAACACACACACACACATCTATACATATATTACATATATATATATATATATATATACACATATATATATATATATATATATATATATATATATAGAGAGAGAGAGAGAGAGAGAGAGAGAGAGAGATGGATAAATAGATAGATAGATATGTATATATACATGTGTGTGTGTGCATGCGTGCAGATGCACACACAGGTACTCACAGACACATACACATCTTTTTAACTTAATCTTTCGAAACATAATTTGATCTTCGATCTCTCTTTTGTTAAGATATAAATATAAAGCTAATAATAACATAAGGGAAGGGAGATAAAAATGTAAAACATTAATTGTAGAGAAATACAATACAAATAAAGGCAAGAGTGAAGAGAAGAAAAAAAAAGAGATAAGGACAGAATGTGATAAACTGTTAGAGAATGAAACAAACAAATCTAGAAAAGAAAACAAGAGTAAGGAAATGATGGCAAAGCAATGTTGAAAGGAATAAAGAAAATTTAAAACAAACAAGAAAAAGAAACAAGAGAATGAGTAGAAGTGCAAGGCTGAGCACAATATAAAACTGAATGTTAAGTAAAGAGAGTGGTAGAAGAGATGAAGAGTGTGAAGAGGTAACATGAGTACATAAGATTGAGAATCCACATGAATAGCAAAATTTGTATCTACTGCTCTTATTGTCACTTTAGGGGTGATTTTGTTTTATCTAAATCTGTAGTATATTGGGATTTTTAATATTATATATCTTTAAAGGGGATTTTCCTTGATGAAAACTGCAGCCTAGAGCTTTTCTACTATACACATACATTAAGTATGTTATATTGATAAAGTTTATATTATAGAGCTGCTTCTATTGCATATTTTGTATTTTATTCAGCTTATGCAGTGTTTTTGCAAACCAGTGTATAGTTTATGTACTTCCTCTATATACTTCAGACTAGATGATTCAAATTTGTTTCAGGTTTGACATGAGTATGTGACATTAAGAAACTGTAACAATAGCAAAATACATATCTGTTGCTCCCATTGTAACTTTTGAGGCAATTTTATTTTGCCTGTCTCTGAAGTATATTTGTGAATTTAAACACAATTTTTCTGCAAAGGGATTTTTCTTTAATAAATACCACAACCTCTTGCTTTTCAACAACACATATATTAATAGTGTTTCATTGATGAAATTTTCACTATAGAGCTGACCACATACATAATTTGATGATGATGATGTGTGCGTGCTTGAGAGTTGACCCTTATCAGTATTCCCAGACATCGCTGTTTCTAGCTCTTTAACCATTATCAATAGGAAATACCTAAGAGAGGCAATTCTGTACAGGCGCATATCAATCAATGTTGTTGACTGTATTTTAGTTAATGCTGTAGTATTGATAAGGTTTGTACCTCACAAACAAACATCTTAAATACCAAATTTTTTCTCTCAACGTATCAGGCTAACTCTAGCCCAATTCTGATTAAATTAAGAAAATATGTTTATTAAGAAATATAAACCACAACTAGATACCCTACAGCAACACAATATAATGAGAAAACTCAGTTTATTCAACCCAACTAAAAATGACTAGAAACAATGTCTATAAGAATCAAAAGATGAAGTAACAGGCATTCTCTGCAATTCAAAACCCTTACTTCAATCTACTGTACAATTACACCTTTCACATTTCACAACACTATTTGCCAACGTCACTAAGGATTAATCAATTAGATGTTATTTTTGGTCAAAACTGAACTTCTAGTAAAAAGAAATAAACATTCAAATGATCACGAAAGCAGAAAAACAAGTGGCATCTTAAGGGAATTAGCCAACTGAAATACTGGAAGACTATCAGGCAAACACAAGTGACCAAAACATTTGATAAACAAATGATTTATGAAAGAAATCAGCCAACTGGGAAACTGGACCTCTATTAGACAGGAACAAGGGACAAAAGCAGTTGATAAGCCAATGCTATCACCAGGTCAACCAGCTAGAATGTCAAACTAAACTATATGACCAGAAAGAACAAATGTCATATTTAGACAGTTGGACAACCAAAACTCTTGACCACAGATGGATAAGGGTAAATAACCTTATTGAGTTTTTAACCTATCAGGACTTGGACCTATATCATAAAAACCAATATGCATACAAAACAACAATTTCAGCTTAAAAACATTCAAATTCTTACCAGAAACCAATGAGGAAGAATTTCCCTTCATGTACCAAGGCAGAAATTATAAAAATATTTTCTTTCTTCCTACTTTTAAAAACTTCACCATATTTTATTGTTAATGTATCTTGTTGCTTTGAAACCCACTGAAATCTCAATCATGTAATATTGTTGTGAAATTCCTCAAATAATTGATCTTTTGTTACTTTCAATTACTGTGAAATTTATTGAATATTTGAATTTCTATGGACATTTGATTATTTGAACACTTTTCACTGAATTTTCTTCTGTATCTTCAATTACTTTTAAACCTTTCTCAACAGAAATTTATTTCCTGCATGGAAATAAACATCATATATATATATATATATATATATATATAGAGAGAGAGAGAGAGAGAGAGAGAGGGAGAGAATATGTGGGGTTTGGTTCTTTAGTTCACTGATAATCTAAACCAATAGCTATGCTGTGTAAGTGCTATAATTAGTCATCTGTTAAGTTCCAAGTTCACAGCTAAGGCTGGAGCTAGGGATCCATAGTAGACTTCTGAGTCAGCAGGTATATATCAAAGGAAAATGGACAACAAAACCAACGCAGGAAGAATATCTCAGGTCATGTGAATCAAAAATGGGTAAATAAAAAAAAGTAGAAGTAATTAATGTCTTACAGTTGTTTCTTGGATATCCCATATGTTCATACACTGGGTATTCCATTATCAGAGACAAGATGTGTATGTAGGAAAGGTCCAGACAAAGAATTCACAGTGTATCAAAGAATAAAATGGTAGATAGAAGAATAAAAACAGGAGATTAAAATTCACAGTTTATCTTGTTCCAGAGAATATGGAAGTTAGTCCGAACTTCCATGAAGCTATGGATCCTTGGCCTTCTAAATGACCTGAGATACTCATCCTGCCTTGGTTTTTTGTTGTCCATTTTCCTTCAATATATATATATATATATATATATATATATATATATATATGGATGGATGAATAGATGGAGAGAGAGATATCAAACATAAAGCATTCTTCTCAAGCCCTATGGACTCATAAGGACTGATTTACCAGTTTCTACAACTTATATATATTTATCCACTAGACAGAACACCAGTCCATCACAAAAATGACTCATTTTTGCCAGTTGAGTGGACTGAAGCAACATAAAACGAAGTGTTTTGCCCAAGAACACATGTTGCTTGGTTCAGGAACTGAAACCACAATCCTATGATCATGAGTCCAACACCTTAACCACTAGGCCACATGCCTTCACATCAACATGGTTGATCAACATGGTGATTCTCATTATTTGAAACAGTGGTCACATCTCCCTCAAATCAGACCAATGAAATTTCAACCAAGGGAGTTTGAAGTTATTTTTCATTGTGTGTCACAATAACACAGTCATCAGCATACAGATGAAAAACAAAAACGTATGATTTAGAGTTAAAACACGTGAGATTGAATAACTTTTGTGCAGTAGCATTCATAAATATTCTCATAGTAATCTCTGAAAGTGACCGAAAAAACTATTGCAAGGTACATGGCAAATTACGCAGGAACATTTATATTATCCTGTTTCACTCAGCCACTGATTGAAAATGAGTCTCCATCAATTACAACATGTGCTCTCATCTTGTCATCAAAGGACTTGCTAATACTTTTAAATTTATTAGGATAACCAAGTTTTTCTGTGAATTACCAATAATGCATCATGATCAATTGAATCAAAGGCCTTGATGAGGTCAATAAAGCAATGATAGAGATCAAGTTGCTGTTCAATCCATTTTTTTCTTGTAATAACCAAGTTGAACATATCATGTCATTGGTTCCTTGTCCAACAAGCAAACCTGATTGAAACTTAGGAAGAAGGGATATTTCAATGTGCTAAATGAACCTATCAAGAATAACTCCTGCAAATATATCTTTCAACATGTCTCCCACACTTTTCTTTTTTTTCTATCACTATATCCCTCACTTTCTCTTTCTTGCTCTGTATTTTACTTATTATATTTCTGATGTCAATCAAAGACTCTCCTAAAGCATGTTCAGTTAAAGCTAAACCAAGACAGCAAAGCAACATCATAAATCTACCCATCCAAATTAGAAAGAGTTAATCTATGTATATAAAATTACTCACACCAGTGATGTATGTGTATATATGTACGTATGTGTGTGTGTGTGTATGTGTTTATGTTATGTATGCATGTTTATATTATGTTATATATGCATATGTAGGCATGTATGTAATATTTGCATGTATATTACATATGCATATATATGTATATGTGTTTTTGTATGTATATATGTATATGTATGTATATATATATTTGGTGTTAGTCTTCTCTTTAAAACATGGCCAGATATGATAACTGTCGCCTCTTCTGTGGAGACTAGTCATAACATCTGGTCATGGTGTAAAAAGAGAAATAAATACCAAGCATCCTTATTTTGCTGGTAGCATTGATTTCTTTCTTATTGCTTATTATTACATTCATATGATTGAATTCTATCGATCCAGCTTTCTATCAATATATGTATGTGTATATGGAGGTATGAATATATTTTTGTATGTGTGTATATACTTTTATATATATATATATATATATATATATATATATATATATATGTATGTATGTATGTATGTATATATATAAGGAGAATTCACAAAAAAACAGAAGATGAAGACAGATGTATTAGTATAATGCTTGGGAAGTGAAAAGGTCTTTAACATTTCGAGCCTATATATATATACATATGTGTGTGTGTGGGGGGGGGGGTGTATTTATATTCTTTTACTTATTTCATTCATTTTACTGCAGTCATGCTGGAGCACTGCCTTAAAGGGTTTTAGTCAAAGAAATCAACTCTAGGACTTATTCTTTGTAAGCCTAGTACTTATTCTATCGGTATTTTTTGCTAAACTACTAAGTTATAAGGATGTAAACACACTAACATCGGTTGTCAAGTGACAGTGGGGGACAAACACATACACACATACACATACACAAATGCATACATATATCATCATCATCGTTTAACGTCCGCTTTCCATGCTAGCATGGGTTGGACGATTTGACTGAGGACTAGTGAAACAGGATGGCAACACCAGGCTCCAATCTGATTTGGCAGAGTTTCTACAGCTGGATGCCCTTCCTAACGCCAACCACTCAGAGAGTGTAGTGGGTGCTTTTACTTGTCACCCGCACGAAAACGGCCACGCTCGAAATGGTGTCTTTTATGTGCCACCCGCACAAGCCAGTCCAGGGGCACTGGCAACGATCTCACTCGAAAATCCTACGGTACGTCAGGCCAAGTTTAGAGAGCTCTTACCTCTGCTGGCGACAATGGGACTCTCACTCAGGGTAAAAGGCAGACTGTATGACGCATGTGTACGAACAGCCATGTTACATGGCAGTGAAACATGGGCTGTGACTGCTGAGGACATGCGTAAGCTCGCAAGGAATGAAGACAGTATGCTCCGCTGGATGTGTAATGTAAATGTGCATACCCGTCAGAGTGTAAGTATCTTGAGATAAAGGCTGAACATAAGAAAAGTCAGTAGTGGTGTGCAAGAGAGACGATTGCGCTGGTTTGGGCATGTGGTGAGAATGAATGAGGATAGCTGCGTGAAAAAGTGCCACTCCCTAACAGTTGAGGGAACCCGTGGAAGAGGTAGGCCCAGGAAGACCTGGGCTGAGGTGGTGAGGCAAGACCTTCGAACATTGGGCCTCACCGAGGCGATGACTACTGACCGAGACCTTTGGAAATGTGCTGTGCGTGAGAAGACCCGGCAAGCCAAGTGAGATCGTTGCCAGTGCCCCTGGACTGGCTCTTGTGTGGGTGGCACATAAGATGTACCATCCTGAGCGTGACCGTTGCCAGTACCGCCTGACTGGCCTTGTAGGGTTTTTGAGCGAGATCGTTGCCAGTGCCCCTGGACTGGCTCTTGTGCGGGTGGCACATAAAAGACACCATTTCGAGCGTGGCCGTTTTCGTGCGGGTGACACGTAAAAGCACCTACTACACTCTCTGAGTGGTTGGCGTTAAGAAGGGCATCCAGCTGTAGAAACTCTGCCAAATTAGATTGGATCCTGGTGTAGCCATCCGGTTGCACCAGTCCTCAGTCAAATCGTCCAACCCATGCTAGCATGGAAAGCGGACGTTAAACGATGATGATGATGATGATGATGATGGGCTTCTTCCCATTTCAGCCTACCAAATCCACTCACAAGGCTTTGGTTGGCTTGAAGTTATCGTAGAAAATACTTTCTCAATGCGCCATGCAGTGGGACTGAACCCAGAACTATGTGGTTGGGAATCAAGCTTCTTATCACAAAGCTACACCTCCACGTATTAAAAGAATACAGAATGCTTCACAAATATGCATGTCATCCTTGTGCATATATGCAGATATACAGTAATCCCTTGACTATCATAGGTGTAACTTTCCAAAACTCCCTGCAATAGGTGAAAAACCACAAAGTAGAAACAGTACTGTACTGTAAATTTTTTTTATTATTTCTATAATTTGTATATATTTAATTTTATTATGAATGCAAAACAACCTCATGGAGGAATCAACATAAGCTTAAATAATAAACTACGATATGTGAACTGCCATATGGCGAGGGGTTACTGAATATGTATATATGTTTGTATGTATGCATGTATGTATGCATGCCAGAAAAAGATAATGAATGAAAGGCAAAAAAATAATGTTAAAGTTAGAAGGGGATTGACAGGTCTAAAAGAAATGAAATAGAATTTGAAGTGAAATGGTTTATAAATTTGTGTTTGCATGTGTGTGTGATCTGTGTATGTGTGTGTTTGCATGTGTGTGTGCACGTTTGTGTGTGTGTGGCGGGGTGGGATTGAAGTCAAATGAAAAGATTAGCTGAAGTAAGAAAAAGTAAAAAAGTAGTTTGAAGAGGAATTTCATCAGTGAAAATAGAAATAAAGTACAAAAGTGAAAAACGAGTTCACAAAATGGCTAAATGCTTGATTAGTAAATTAAAGCTAACATTAAAAACACATACACATTACATAAATGATCTGTACTTTTAAATTCTTACAGGTATGCCTCAAAATATTTGCTGTATAACATTTCATTACCTGTTGGTTAGTTTTCTTCAATCTTCTCATTGAGCAATAGCACCTTGCTCCACCATTTTATATATTATTTCCACACTGATTATTTCTACACTACTATTTTATATAACAAATCCTTAACACTAAATTTTTTCTTAGAATTGTTTATTTTTTTAGATCTTAAGGTCACTATCTTGTATAAACTCACCAATTTACACATTTACTATTCATTTTTGATATTACATTCTATCTTTCCCATTGGCAAAATTTCCCTTCAGATAAATTTTTCATTTCCTTTACACCTGTTAATCCTCTTTTAAGTTTAATTTTAACTCCAACCTTATTTTAGTTTTCTTTGTCTTTCATCAATTTTTTTTTATGAATTTCATATATATTCATATATTCATATATTTTATATGACTTCAACACTTGCATTTTATTGTTTTGAATATATGTATCTTTATGCCAACAAATTTCTTCTTTACAAGGATCTTTTTCTTATTCATGCTCACTTCTTCATTTTTCTTTCATTTCATCCTCTCTTCCTTTCCCCTTTTTTACATGACTTTTTTTCTTAATCAACGTTTCTTTCATCAACAATGTTTCCTACATTATCTTTTTATGACTTTAAAATCTTAAACATTTTACTTTCATTTAATATACAACAATCATACACATGATGCAATATCTTATTCAATATTCCATATTATTCTACATTTTCTTTTTGACATGTTATTCAGACATCTTCAATGTATGTGTATTACTTATTTTTTCTTAAGTTCCAGTGATCATAATTATATGAAGGTGAAAAACATGGAATTCAGACTAATTTGTGAAGTTTCAGTTTCCAATAAAAAGTATCAAATATTACAATATTTTTACAAATTGATATTCACTTTTCTCCTTCCTCACTTGTATGTGTTTGCATATACATACTTACATATATACATGCACATGCATACATACATACATACATACATGCATATATATATGCTGAGACCCCCTTCGGTCATGACTGACCATGAGATTGCACCTAGAATGTTACCCTCCCAGGCACAAGTCCGGGCAAGGTTGTTTATGGAAGACCAGCGGTCGCCCATGCATACCAGCCTCCCCTCTCCATGCTACCAGTGTTATCCAAGGGAAAAGCAAAGGCTGATACAGCTTGGCACCTGTGATGTCGCAACTCCTTTCTACAGCTGAGTGAACTGGAGCAACGTGAAATAAAGTGTCTTGCTCAAGAACACAAGACGCAGCTCGGTCCAGGATTCAAACTCACAACCTCGCGATTGTAAGCTTGACACTCTAACCACTGAGCCATGCACCTTCACTGTATATATATATATATATATATATATATATATATATATATATATATATATATATTTATACATACATGCTTATTTTGATTTTTTGATCACCTCGTTTTTGGAATGGTTTTTGTATAATACCATACCATACTATATTCTGGTGCCTAAACATAAGTACCATATTCAATTTTGAATCTAAATATATATATATATATATATATACATATATATGATGTTTCTGTGTGTGTGTGTGTGTGTATCATCATCATCATCAGCCTCTAACGTCCGTTTTCTATGTTATTATGAGGTGAATGGCTTGACCAGAGCTGGCAAGCTGTGAAACTGCACCAGGTTCCAGTCTGATTTGGCTCAGTTTCTATGGCTGGATGCCCTTCTTAATGCCAACCACTTTATAGTGTATGCTGAGTGCTTTCAATGTGGCACTGGCACAAGTGTCCTTACATGGCACTGGCATGAGTGTTCTAACGTGGCACTGGTACAAGTGCTTCTTATGTGATACTGGCATGAGGGTTTCTTATATATATATATATATATATATATATATATATATATATACATATATATATATATATATATATATATATATATATATATATATATATATATATATATATATATATATATATATATATATATATATATTATATATATATATATATGTGTATGTATTGATAGAAAGGACAACAAAAGGAATTTATCTGTAAAAATATTTGACACTTATTCGGTAGCCATGATAAAACTTCGAGTTTTAGTACTTTTTAAATGAGCTGGCTATGCAACACTGGGTTGGATGGTTTGACTGGTGATGGGCAAGCCAGTAGGCTGCACCAGGCCCCAATCTTTAATATATATATATATATATATATATATATATATATATATATTTGAATATATATATATATATATATATATATATATATATATATATATTTGAATCGTTGGGCAACATGCCATGCTTGAGGAGAGCTATTGATTCAAGTAAAATCAAAATCAAAATCAAATCAAATCTAATAACAGTCAAATGGAAATTATAGTTGTGGCCAATGCCAGTGCCGCCTGACTGGCTCTCATGCTGGTGGCACACAATAAGCAGCGATGCCAGTGCTGCCTGACTGGCTCCCGGTGCCAGTGACACATAAAAAGCACCATCTGATTGTGGTTGATGCCAGCCCCACCCACTGTGCAAGCTGTAAAGAAGTTGGCATCAGGAACAAAAACCAGCTGTATATGCATGTGTGTTCGTGTGTGTGAGTATGTGCACATGTTTAAGTGAGTGAGTATATGAGTATGTGTGTTTGTGTATGTGTGTGTATATATATATATATATATATATATATATATATATATATATATACATATATATATATACACATATATATATGTATATATATACACATATATATGCACCCATGCCTACATGCATACACATATTACGTACATACATATAGATAAAAATATATTTAACCCCAAGAGTTAGATGAATTTGTTGGTTAGACACATATCAGGATGCCCTTCCTGACATTAATTCTTATATATCTTTCAAATGCAGGTTCTTTTATTCCAAGTATCTTTGAAATCTTAAAGCGAGTGAGTGATTTATTGGCAGAAGAACTGCTAAGAAGAAAAATATACAAACATTATGATAATTGTATATGTGCAAGCAAACACAGATACAAACCACTGCAGGCACACGTGCACACGCACATGCATATGCATGCACACATTCATGCATATGCATGTGCACACACACACACACATATACACATGTACTTATGACCAGCGTTAGTCGGTGATGAGTACGGTAGAGGGCACTTGTGCAAGATACTACACAGTGGAAATGAACCTAAATCTTATAGTTCACAAGTAAACTTCCCAAGTGAACAGACATGCCCTCCCACCACACACACACGTACACATGCATACATACATACATACATAAATATATATACATCTATATATAGATATATACATATATATTTATATATACATATACATACATACGTACATATGTACATATGTATCTACGTATGTATATAATATATATATGAATATATATATATATATATATATATATATATATATATATATATATATATTTTATTTATGTGTTTTAGCCAAGTGGCTGCGGTCATGCTGGTGCATATGTATATAATGTAGATATAAATATATATATATATATATATATATATATATATATATATATATATATATATATATATATATATATGCATATATATACATATATATATGCATATATATATATATATATATATATATATATATATATATATATATATATATATGCATATATATATGTATGCATATATATATGTGTGTGTGTGTGTATGAGGAGAAGAAGAGAGACAAAGAAATCTGCAATAGTTTGTTGATGGTGATCACACATAAAAATTCACCCACCATGAATATGCAGGGTCAGTCAGTCAACAAATCAATAACAACTTGTGCAACGTTTCAATAATTTTCTTTTCCTTCTCTTTTCACATGTTAGAAAAATAATAAACAGCATATAAGACATATAACAAAAATATAAAAAAGGTAATTAGAATAACACGAATAATAAAAAGGTAAAAATAAACTCTACACCTCTACCTTACACGAACCTATGAAAACTCTCCAGTACACTAAAATGTGGTTGTTACATAGGTTTCTTATTTTTTTTACTGTCTAATTCGCTACATT
Source organism: Octopus bimaculoides (assembly GCF_046866305.1). Lineage (NCBI taxonomy): Eukaryota > Metazoa > Mollusca > Cephalopoda > Octopoda > Octopodidae > Octopus > Octopus bimaculoides. The sequence goes on along the minus strand of NC_142931.1, from coordinate 27,769,376 downwards.
AGTGTTTAAATCTAATTGTAATTTGCTGTCCAGAAAAGAGATTTCTTATTGACTTAGTATGATTTTGTTGTTGTTGTTGTTGCTGCTGTCTTTGTTTTTTGTTTTTTTTTGTGCCATTTCTCTACTCAATGCTTCACAGATTCAGTCTCTAAAACTATTTCCATACCACTATGTTAATCGGAAGTCACTGTTGAAGTTATTTTTATTAGTGACTTAATCATTTTTATTTCACACACACACACACACACACACACACACACACACACACGCACATATGTGCATAGATACATATGTATATACATACACTCACATACACAAACACTCGCACACATATATATGTCTATATGTGTATGTGATTGTGCATGTATGTAGTATGACTATACACACATAGACACACACATACATTCACACACATATATACATAAATATGTAGACATACAACACTCATGTGTATACATATATATGTTCCTATCTATACACATACATATATGCATATCTATATATACATACATGCATACATATGTATATGTGTGTGTGTGTGTGTGTGTGTGTGTGTGTGTGTATGCGTATAAATATATGTGTGTATATATATATATATATATATATATATATATATATATATATATACACACACAGATATATACACACATACATACATACACATGCACACACTCACACAAACCAATAGACTTCATACCCAAAAGGAAATGGATTAGGTAGATTTTCCCTGATGAAGTGTAAACCACTCAATACAGACTAACTATTTGTTACATCAAGGTAAGAGTTAGACAGAAGCAGAAAAACAGAAGAATTTGCTGAAAGAAGGTATGGAGGTGGAAAAATCTCTTTGGTAGATGTACATTCATAGAACTTTTGGTGGAACATAACTTTTGGTGGAACATAACTGCATGACCATCTTCATAATGATCACTATGAACATGAGAATACATGATTAGAGGAATTTTTGGAAACTAGAAAGCACTTTCAAAGTTCAGAAATTGGATTCTATAGAACACTTCTGTGCTATGAATGCCAATTTAGTCTCTACACCTTACAAAACTGCATATTACATAGCAATGCAGAAGAAGTTTTATACTGGAAAGAAATTGGTCATACCTGGGGCAGTGATTCTTGTGTGAAATAAAGAAACCACCAAGAATTTTTTTATGCTATGAACATTACTCAGCACTAGACAGATGACACAGAGGAGGATATTGAGATATATGTTCTTACTGAAATCAAAGTATCACTGTACATGTTTGCTCGTCAGCTGGATGAGTCAACAAATGTTTCCGTTTGTGATCAGCTGATCTACTTTGCTCACAATATGTTGTTGGATTAGCTGAAGCATAAGTAATTGTTTTCTCTTCCACTTGAAATTACAGTCATGACATATGACACAACTGAGATGCTATCAACAAACTTTGCAATGAATGGAAAAGCTAAGAGCCAAATGAAAAAAAAATCTCGGGTCAGTGATGGCTGGACGATCTTTCCTTGTAGGTTGACTTGATTAGAGTCAGTAACATAGCAAGAGTTTTCAACAAGCAGAGGCAAAGAAACATTTGGTGTTCCTATCTTAATTAACAGGTATGATGAACTTAGGAAATTTTATAATTCCACTTTAATCTGTTCCCTGTGGCAACATGCTTTTTTTCTTCCTTTTAGTTTTTAATACTCACAAATTCCTACATATCTAAGACATCATTTGGCAAATCTTAGTCGCTAATTTAGAGTAGCTTATTTGGTATTGAATTTTT
>NC_142931.1:27750116-27760116 GCF_046866305.1 Octopus bimaculoides | reverse complement strand
ACTCGTACCAGTGGCATGTAAAAGCACCCATTACCCTCTCAGAGTGGTTGGTGTTAGGAAGGGTAGCCAGCCATAGAAAACCATGTCAAATCAGATTGGAGTCTGGTGCAGCCTTCCAGCTTGCCAGCCCTGGTCAAACAGTCCAAACCATGCCAGCATGGACGAAGAACGTTAAATGATGATGATCATGATCTCTGGATTTTGAGTTCAAACCCTGCAGATGTTGACAATGCATTTTATTCTTTTTCTCTAAATTTGAGGCCTTCAAACTGAGTCACTAGAAAAATTATATTTTATAAAGAAATACATTAGCTATGCCTTTTCTAAATTTACATGAATTTTACCATTCCGTTTAACATGGTTTCTTTGACAAAGTGATGACAAAATTAAAAGTCACTGGTATAAAATTATCATCCACTTTCATACTGTGAATAAATAAACAGCTTTCTACACCTAATTAACGATTAAGGTGAATTAACCAAGGGGTTAAACTTGTCCCACTATTGAAAAAAAATATATTATAATAATGATGATGATGGTGTATCAACACTGTCGCAAATTTGACTGAAATAATATGATGAGGATTCAGGTATGAGAAATCCTAAATCTTGCTCTTGCAAAAAGCATTTACTTTTTAATGTTTTTCTTCACAGGGTATATTTCTTTATCCATATTGGTTAACTGTACACTAGGCTTAAGCTGTTAATACAAAAAAGGAATCACTCAATTTAAAAGCAGATTCATCAGTAATATATGAAAATATTAATTCATTTGCAGCAGCATCAGTGTCATCTTTATTTCATGTTCGCTTTCCATATTGGCAGGGTTTGGATGACTTATCACAGTTCAAGTCAGTTCTTATTCAGAGTTCCTTCCCATCAAGATGGGTTATTGGAAGACATTTTACTCACATATTTCATTTTAGCTTAATTTCCAGAACTGGATGCCCTTCGTCATTGTGTATTTTGGCATAGCACCAACACTAGAGAGGTGGTTATGTCTTCAATATGGCAAAACTAAAGGGTCTCCTCAACTTAATTTCTACTCTGTTCATTCATCTTTAGAATTCTAGACTGCTATATAAACAATGAAAATGGGTATAAAACCTAATTCATAAGTAATATTAATGATGTTGAAGCTGTACAATGGTTGTATAGGTCAAGAATCAGACACAATATCTTGAGGTACTTAGTCACAACTCTTTACATTCTGATGTCAACTTTGTCTTTCATCTTTCCAGAGTTAATAAAGTAAGATACCAGTGAAGTATTGGATTCAATATAATTTAGAATTCCTTCTTCAAAAAATTTGAGGTACGTTTTGAAATTTTTCATGAAATTTCTAAGATACATAGAAGGGAAAAGAATTATTACACTTGGTTGTGGCCGTATGGTAAGAAGTTTGCTTACCAATCACATGGTTCTTGGGTCAGTCCCACAATGATGGACCTTGAGTGTCATCTATTATAGATTCTGACCAACCAAAGCCTTCTGAGTGGATTTGGTCGACAGAAACTGAAAGAAGCCTGTAGTGTATGTGTGTGGATGTGAACGTGTGTCATTGTATGTGTTTGTCCTCCACCACTGGAGAACTGGTGTTGAAGTCTTTACATTCTTATAACTTCAAAAGCCTGTGATAGTGGGCAATCTTGTGGGTGTCTACCATGTCTGTTGCCAGACATCAGTGCCTTAATGTGTCCATGCCCAGGGAAGCAAGACTGGGCTTTAAAGAAACACGTACTGGGGTTGATTCATTCAACTTAAGTTTTTCAAGGCAATGTTCCAGCATGGCCACTATCTAATGACTGAAACAAGTAAAAGATAAAAAGTAAGCTTATGTTTATTTTATTTAACATGAAAAATTCATGAACCATAGTTTTTTTTTTTTTTTTTGTTACGTATGTGGCAAGTCTCTATTTAAAACTTGAAACTGGAACTGGTTATTTGTAGCTAAGAAATTTATGGTGAACAACTGAACTCTTTTAATGGACTAATGACATCACCAGGAAGCTAACTAATAATTTTCTTTGTTTAAACATCGAAACTGACTGCTTTAAATTGAATATTTAAATTTCATAAATGCATTGGTAACATCAGCAGGAAACTAACCAAGCAAGGCTGTTGACTGACATCAGTCAACCATAATATGTGACCTAGAGTGCAGACACATTGAGTAGATGTGAGAAAGAAATAGAATTACAGCCGAATATTACATCAGTTGCCAGTCTGATATTCAGGTTTGTTTTGACAGTCAAACATGAAGAACTACCTGCTCCCAATAATGGCTTCAATTTTTGGTACAAGGCCAATAATTTCTGGGGAGGATGTAAGTCGATTACATCAAGCCCAGTGCTCAAGTGCTACATATTTTATCAACCCCAAAAGGGATGAGAGGCAAAATCAACCTCAGTGGAATTTGAACTCCGAATGGTAAGACAGACAAAATGCCATTAAATATTTTTCTCAGTGTTTTAGTGATTCTGCTAGTTTGCGATTTTACCTGCCCCTAATAATATCAATAATGATATCCAAAGCTTCATCAATCCTGAAGAAGGAATCCCACTCCTTAGATTACTTCCACTACTGTCTATCTCTGGCCAGTCGTAGCCATGTAGGCCCCAGGTAGCAGGTGAGATCATCTTGCCATCTTGTCTTTGGTTGATCTCTTGATATTTTCCATTGACTTGTAGTCCACTCTGTCACCCTGATAGTCCATCTGTTGTCCTTCATTTGCATGATATGGAAAGCCCATCTCTATTTGTTCTCCTAAACACCAACTAAATCTATATAACCTCACTCTGGTCACTTTCACAGAAACTTTTTCCTCTCGGAGGCATGAATACATAATTACATCATGAAATAAACTTTAGTTCTCAACCACCATTATGAAAAGAACTTTCTTCTCATTTTCCTGTTTTTCTTTATCCAGCCATCGTATCTGATTTTATCATATAAACAATAAATATTTTGTGAAGAACTGAAATTTTATTGTTATACAGGTTTTTGATTGGCCAGTCACAGATTCAATGCATTTCTCATGGCAAATATATCAAAGGAGTTCCTAACTTGATGCTGAACAAACACCTCAAGAGACTTATTTGAAAAGCACTGTTATTTGTTTGTGTGTGTGTGTGTGCTTTGTCTCCTTGCCAATGTTTACATTTTTCACTGATGTGTATTAGTAAAAGAAATGCACACATGCCCATACACATAATATGTGTGTGAGTGTGTGTGTGCATCATATTGCAATAAATGACTACATTCGAGAATGATTTTTTTAATATTATTCATTAGTCCATAATGTTTAGTTTGGAACATTAACTCTCCAAAATCTATTAATCTACTAATGTTCTGAGAGTTTCCAATCCTACTTTAAAATAAAGTGTAAGTGTTAATGGAGTACTGTTTGTGTTCTCTGTGGCAAATCACAAAGGATCTTGGGAATGATTTTATAACTGATAAAAATCATCAACACTAACAATGATGAACCATTCAATGCATGGTAGCATGGAAAATGGATGTAAAATGATGATAATGATAATGATGATGATGACAACGACGATGACGACGACGATGACAACGATGACAGCAATGAAGATGGTACATGAACTTTTAAAACACAACCATGTATTTTCTTCTTAGTTCATTCCAATCAGGAATCAAATGAAATAGCAGGCTTTATAAGTCATGTTCTTTTGACACTATTTGTTATAAACAATAAGCCAATAATCAACAGATAGACAAACACTGAGACAAACAATGATGACCTTTCCTTACATCACTTCATATCTAGAAGTGACATCCTCTGCTAAGCAACTTTGAAATTGAACCCCTGCATAGCTACAGTCTGGCGTATACCACCCCATGAGAGCTTTTACTAGTTAATTTAAATAATCATCACTATTATTGTTGTTTTCATCATCATAATCTCTGCCATCATCCTCGTCATTATCATCATTTAATTAGTTTTTCAGTCTTCCTTTCAGTTTTGATATGCCTGCAGTTATAGCAATAAATTCAGCAAAGCTGCAATTTTTTTGCTATTCCTGTTCAATCTCCACTTTTCAATTGATTAAGCTGTTATACACTCCTCCTCTTATCAATTAGTCATTCCCCCCAAGCAAATAAAATTTCCTTAATGTTATTCCCTCTTTTGTATATGACCCCAATGGATAATAGCTGCTACAACATTGATCTTAGTTTTCAGCATTATTATTACTATGGCAGTCCCACTTAATTCCCAACTATCATTTTGATGTTTTCTCCATAGAATCCTCTTCAATTACAGCTGCCCTCTTAAGGCCTCTTAAATATAACCAGCTATTCTGGGTGGAAGGAAATGCATAATGACAATCAGGATTTCTATTTCTTTCCTTGTGGAAATAGAGCAACACATTGCTTTATTTTCTTAATTTAGCTCTTTTCATTGTTTGAAATATGTTTTAAAGTGAGATTGAGCATGTATGGCTGTGCTTTTGCATCTACCAGAAGACTTGAAATGAAATTAATGTTAAGGAAAACAAAGAAAATATATACATCATGATGTTATTCCCTTATTTTTTTTTTATTTGTTTCATTCATTGAAATATGGCCATACTGGAGTATCACTTTGAACTTTTTTAATCAATCAAATCAACAACAGTGCTTATTTCAAGCTTAGTACTTATCTTATGTGTGTAATTTGGCCAAGCTAAGTTACAAAGATGCAAACAAACCAACACTGATTATCAAACAGAGAAATGTAAACACAAGGATGCATACACGCACACACACAAACACACACACACATACACACGTGCATGTGGATAAATTTCTGCTCGTTTTGCTAACAAGCTGATTTATTTGCCTGTTCATTGAATTAATGTAAAAGTAGCCAAGTATTTCACAGACACACAGACATTTATCATAATTTCCAGGTACTATCAACATGACACAGTGTGTAACAAGGCTCTGCCTTTGAATTACAGGGGCAATCCATCCAATGAACTTCAATACAGTTTCTGTCCACCAAGTTTTGCTCGTAAAATATAGGACATGTTGAATTTGTAAAAAAAAATGACACTTGTCCATGATATCATGTAATGGATCAAACCAGGAGCATGTAGTTTCAAAGCAAACTTTTTAACCATTCGACCATATATGCAACAAGCTTCCACATAGTTTCTGTCTAACAAATTCACTTACAAAGTATTGTTAAGCCTAGGACTAAAGCAGAAAATTTGAACTCAAAAGAACATGATTGTGAAACAAACTTCTTAACCAATCAACCATACCTGTGCTCATTTGAAAATATAACACCAAATAACAGGTTTTTATGAATGTTCTGGTTTACTCCCATGTTTGTGTTTTTGCTATCAAATTTGACATGCTGAATATGAAAAGCACATTAGTTTGTTTTTTCTATATGAACAAAGATTTGCATAATAATCATGAAAACACAATATTTATTGTAATACAATTTATTGTAATTTCAACTGCATTATATAATATAATTATAGAAATCGATTAATTATAATATAACAAGCAATCATGAATAATGCAACATAGCAGTAGTGGTACAATGGATCAAAAATATCAATAAGCACCGAAGTGAACGTTGGACCATCGTTGTCTTTTGTAACCTCTACATTCTTCTCAAAACAAATCCCAAACTTAATTGCCCATCACCTCATTATTGTTTCATTTCACCTACCCCAGTATCACTTCACCATGAATTGTATGTTGTGTTGGAATCATTCATTGTGCCTTTCTGATACAGCTCTAAGATTTGGTAGAAAGAATTCCAAGTGAGAGAACAAATAGTGCAACTTCAGTGACATTTACTCCAATGCTTTTGTGACTTTCAATCAGTTCTTCAGTAAGATCTGTTTAATTCTTCCCCTTATTGTTGCCAGAAAATCCATTGAAAAATGTTCTTGAATACATTTCAAGTTTTTCTCTTCCACCACTGTCATTTTTGTATCCAGAGTTTTGGATGTAAGCATCTGCTTCAACTGTACTCCAACAAATACACCAACAGCAATTTTGCATCAGACAACATTCCAAACATCACACATATGTTGACTTAGACTTCACTATTACAATCTAAGGCAATGAAGAATTGTTTTCTCAAACAAAGTTTTATGTGTAGCAGAGGCTGAAGGATTTTCTCCTCAGATACAAGAGTTTGAGCTATACATTTTGGATGCTCATCTACAGGGCTGATCTTTTATACTATTTTCCTTTTGCACAATTGTTTTCTCTACCTCTGCTAATCTACAAGCACAAAAACCAAGTGTTCTTTGTATATCCACCATGCAACCTAAACAAGAATCCCAACAGCTTGAAATCAATATATGTATCTCACTAGAATCATCATATTTGAGCAACCCTTTAATATTTTTGTACTCTTCTTTCAATAACTAACAAATATAGATGACTAATGATTGCTCTTTTGTAGAACTACTGTTCTCAAGCTTTCATAGATATATCAATTAACAAATGCCATTCATCACAGGAGTGTCTAAAACCAGTCACTTCAAACATGCCTCCTACATCAGTATAGAAGCCCAGCAACTCAGACAATAAGTGGAAATAAGACAAAGCTGCAAACCTTGTTCATTTCTTAGAAATTTTCACCTTTGCATCCAGTAGATTCCTTTCATTTAATTTGAATACCAACTACCCTTTACCAGATTTAGTGAGATACTAATTTGTTACAAGGTCATAAAACTCTTGCTAGCTATTCAGTGTCTTGTTGCTTCCTCTTCTCAATTTTCATTCTGATCTGACATTTGAATGTCAACTTTATCTGTTGATTCAAAAGTCAGATAAGCTGGAGCTTGCAATTGTTTTTCATGTATCACTGGTACAATTGAAGTTGGGGTGTTTAGACAGATCAGTTTCATACTATCTTGTAATCCTTTATAAATACATCTGTACTATAAGCATGTAGCAGTTGTTTAAATGGGTTTTTATTTTTCTGTTCTTGTCAGATTCTTGAAATAGCAAACATGTATTCCTTGTTGCTGCAACTCCATTCCTCTAGTGTACATTTAAAACTGCCACAGATTACATGTGAAGCCCATGCTACAGTACTTTTCATGTGTGATGTAGTAATTGGTACTCTTCAAAACAAGATACTTGACTTGACTCAGTTAATATAATATCTACACACGTAACAAAACAGTTAGTCAATATCTTGCAGTGTGTAGAAGCCATCATTATCTCTAACAATCAATCATAAAAAGTAATGCACAGCAGTCAAGGGAAACTCATGTGACATGAGCAGAATATTGAAAACTTTTGTGATTCTTCCTTTTATCGTTCTTGTGGTACAATTCTTAAAATTTCAAAATACAACTCAACTGAATACTTTTAGAACTCTGCTCTCATGTACTATTTACAATAAAATGTTCCAGAACAATGAAAAAAATACATCATCAAATGTTTTATAAATAAGTAAACATATTTTCCTGGGCTTGCCAGACAATTTATTGTTTAGCATTCAGCTAATGATATTTCATTGTCAAGTGACTCATCGTTTATGTGAATATTTCAAGAAATTAGCATTAAGCAAGTCGAACATTCTTTTTTATTCTGGAAATCTTAGATGCAATGTTACACAGGGTAGGAAATAATTCTTGATATAGCTGAGAAAACTGAGAAATACTGATACTTTTATGACAAGAATTTTACCATCATGTTCAGTATTATGGAAATATACAAGAAACATTAAAAAACAAAGTAAAAGAATTTTCTGTTAAGTACTGTAATTGCACATGTGATTCATTTATTAAAAGGTAAGTATATTATGATAAGTAAAATGTGTTCCTTGGCTTCAAAACTTGCTTACATTTACTATTTGTGTTTAATTCCTGAGTAAAAAGATTTACAATCACAGGCACATTTTTTTCTATTGTGTAAAATATTTCAGATATACTTCTATGTTGAAAAGGTAACCAGAAACCCCTTCATTGTACTCTTCTCATGATGCCATGACAGAGTTATAGGAAACTCTTTTAGGGATGTGTTGTGGCTAGGATATTTACTGTTGCAATATTATTTCCCGAGATTGTTATTTTATGTCAAATGATAACATCAGCAAATCCAGCTTTTTACAAAACTAACTACATTGAAAGATTTCAAACTATTTCTTTTGCCTCGTTTTGTGAAAACCATGAAATATATTTCCATTATGTGTCTCAGAATGATCTGAATAAAGATTTCTAAGCAGCAGTTACTTGTCAAGCTGTATTTGAATCATTCACAATAGCAATATTTTTTTTTTAAATATTTCTGGTGATACGAGGTATTCCTTGGAATTATTTCCTTTTTATTGTTAAATTTCTTGTGTTCTTTAAACCTTGCTTTTGCTTTCAAAGTGAATACATACAGGGGTTTTAACTGCAGTGGGTGAAATAAATATATATTGTGATTGGCTTAAAAGAAAAACTTACTGACTGAAGAGAATTGTTTTATTGACTGCAGAGAAAATAATGTTGGAAACTTAGAAGGACAGAAATTACATGAATCTTCCACAGGCACATAAGGTCACATAAATTATGATTGATTTGATACTGAACAGAAAGGCAATAATTTGACTGGGCTGCTTTTATATTTTTTTATCAAATTGTATAATATCTCAGTAGCTAGGTAACGCACTTTCATAGAAAGATAAGTTTTATGTGGCAACATACTTGGTATACAACAAGGTTGTCATAAAATTATTTCATATATCAGAGTTGATGGTTGGGGAGACTTAGGTTAATGTTTTTCCAGGTTTCAAATATTTCCAAGTGTTTGTATGTGTTCTTGATATATTAGTCATATTTCTTACACCACAAATATTACAAATAAATAATATAGCATTCCTTTTCCTACAAGACAACCACTTATTTTCTACGACTTTAGCTCAGCATTCATTTTTTTTTTTGGCTATCCACAAAATCTCAGCATATTATGGGCTATAATCATGTATGGTTATATATATAGCAGAGTGCAGAGTATTACATATCAATTTACATTTTTTATTTGAATAATTTAAGTAAAATGTTAGATATAACAGTCCAAGATTTAAATGTTATAATCATGTGAAGATTAACATATTATTCAAGTAGATTTAGTTTTTAAGTTGTAAGTATTAAGACAAGCTAGTGTAGTTAATTTTACATTGTTGGTTTTTGTTTCAGTAGAGAGTAGAAATTAATCCATTTAAACTTTCAAATGGCTAGGAAGTATTAGATTTGTAAATGCTGATTTGTTTCTTAGTAGCATGAATGGTAGAACATGAAACTAGATCAGTTTAAGTATACTCAGGGTACAACAAATCTGGCTTTGGAGTAAAGATTTTTGCCAACATAACATGGCAATCCTGGTTTAGGACGAATGTTACTGTAATTTAGCCCCAGTTGGCATCGTCTCCAGCTGGCTATACGACATGATCTGTGGCTTTATATTTTCGAACAAGGGAATCTAGCACCCCAACTCAGCTCAAAACAATATCTGTGTATCGCAATTTCCAGGTTATTTTCCTTCATCTAGCCAAACAATTATTCTGTGCTGTTGAAGGAAAATAACTCAGGAATACACAGATATTGTTTTGAGCTGAATGGGGGTGCTAGATTCCCTTGTTCAAAAATATGACACAGATTGTGTTGTATAGCCAGCTGGAGACGATGTCTTCTTGGGCTAAATTACAGCAACATTCATCCTAAACCAGGACTGCCATGTTATGTTGGCGAAAATCTTTACTCCAAAATACTGTTGCTGAATATCTCTCATTGTGAGATTTAAAAATAGTAATCTTCTAATTTATAAATCTGGCTTTGATTCTTATTCTACATAATTTCCTGTTCTAATTCTTTCCATAAATTTTCTAATACATTCCAAAAATTTAGTCAAAATTTTCTAACTCTAACCTTGTCCCGTTAGCATTCAGATTACTCTATCAAATGTAATGTTTATTTATTCACATTGTTTTGAATTTATCCTACATTATCTTGTAATCTTGATATTTAGAT
>NC_142931.1:27720116-27745116 GCF_046866305.1 Octopus bimaculoides | reverse complement strand
CAACATGACTGAGTAGTCATCTGAGAGGTCATGGCTGGAAAGTTAGAAATGCTACTGGCAATAAGAAAATGTAAGGAAACAGTAATTATCTGTGAAGATGGAGCAGTTACCATACAATGTGTGTGTCTCTGCATGCGTGTGTGTGTGTATGTGTGCAGGTGTGTGTGCATGTTTTTGTGGGCGTGTTGTTTGTACTTGTGTTTGTACTGGTGTTTGTCCCCTGTCACTGTTTGACAACTGATGTCGGTTTGTTTATGTCCTATAACTTAGTGCTTCAGCAAAAGAGACCAATAGAATAATAACCAAGCTTCAAAAATTTGTACTGGATTGGGCTGATTTATTCAACTAAACCGTTCAAAGGGATGCCCCAGCATGTCCATGGTTCAGCTAAAATATAAAAAATATACTCTTTTACTCTTTTACTTGTTTCAGTCATTTGACTGTGGCCATGCTGGAGCACCGCCTTTAGTCGAGCAAATCAACCCCAGGACTTATTCTTTGTAAGCCTAGTATTTATTCTATCGGTCTCTTTCACCGAACCGCTAAGTGGCGGGGACATAAGCATACCAGCATCGGTTGTTAAGCAATGCTAGGGGGGCAAACACAAACACACAAACACACAAACACATATATATATATATATATATATATATACAACGGGCTTCTTTCAGTTTCCGTCTACCAAATCCACTCACAAGGCTTTGGTCGGCCCGAGGCTATAGTAGAAGACACTTGCCAAAGATGCCACGCAGTGGGACTGAACCCGGAGCCAGGTGGTTGGTAAGCAAGCTACTTACCACACAGCCACTCTTGGAATTCTTTTCGTCAAAAATTTGTTCAAACAACACCGACCTAGGGTTAAACAACAAAATGGCTGCAATGTTCTTCAACTATATTATTTTTAAGCATCATATATTATGAAAATATGGTTTAAATCTCCAAGCTAACAATTACTCGTTTTCTAATTTATTTCAAGAATATATGTAAAGTGTTAAAAAATATATTATAACAATTCACATACAAAATACACTGGTTAACCCTGAACACATAGTGAGATAGATGCATGATATTAATTAATGACTCTGTTAACGGGCTCTATACAGAATGATGATGACGGTGATGATGACAACAACAATGATGACAAGGATAATGAAGGTGATGGCGACGGCGTGTTTTTTTACACCTATGTCTTTTGTATGCTGTATTATGAAAATGTGGTGTAAACTTTCTAACCAACAACTAGCATTTTTTGAAATTTTATTTTTCAAAAAGTCTCCAAAGTGTAAGAAACTATATTTAAGAAAAAAAAAAAAAGAAAAGACAGGAATTATTTGCACTCAAAATATTGAACACATTTCAATAGGATGGGTTAATTTTATAGAAAGTTAAAGCTCACAGTGAGAAGATACAGGATATGAATTAATAATTATGTTAACATGCACTACATAGATAGCTGCAGCTGCTGCTGATGATGAGGATGATGATGATGATGGAGGTGGGGATGGGGGTGGTAGCGGTGAATGGTTGCAGGTGATAGTGGTTAGACAGAAGGCAGCAGTAGCCTTTAAGGTTAACCATCTTTATTAGGCTAGCAGAAAGAACTGGCTGCTGTATTCAGTTGGGCTCATTTTTTTTCTTTTTTTATTGGATGTTATTTTCAAAGAACTCAAATAAAAAAAAAAACATATTTTCCATCTACATAGATGTAGGCTGAAAACAATTTTGTTTTTGTCTTAATACAAGGAAACAGAAAAAAAGAAAGTAAAAAAGAAAAAAAGAAAGTAAAAAAGAAATAAAGAAAGTAAAAAAGAAAAAAAGAAAGTAAAAAAGAAAAAAAGAGAGAAACAAAAGAAGGAAGGAAGGAAGAAAGAAGGAAAACATTAGATCTCATTCAAGAATCAGATAGTGTTGCCCAGGTTGTTTCACAGACAATTCTAATTAAGGTGTTAACAAGGAAATACAACACCAATGAAGAAGGCTTATGCTTATAGAAAACTGACATCATCTCTGAATTCCACTGACCCTTCAATAAGTTTGTTCATTCTTTTATTCATTGGTCATAATGGAATGGGTGTGAGAATAAGTTACAGACAAAGACCATGTTAGCAAGTTATAGGTCATAAAGTCATCATGGTAATATGCTGGATTATATGACCTCCTGACAAGCATTTAGTCTAAATGGGTTGAAACTGTAGATAGATCAAAAAACAATGTTAGTAACAAAGATGAAGAAAACTTTGAAATAAAAAATCATTCAATCCATGACATCCATCAGGGCTACTGCATCGCAATCAGAACACTGATAGTCTTATTTCTTCTTCTTCTTCTTCTTCTTCTTCTTCTTCTTCTTCTTCTTCTTCTTCTTCTTGTTATTATTATTATTATTTTATGTTTGACTTTTGTTTTGCATTTGTACAAGTTGGATCCAAGTCTCACCCAGAGACCTCAAGAGACAACAAGTTAGAAGTTCATGTAGGTGTTATGCCTAGGGTACCATATATTTGGATTTGTACAGTTTTGTTCAAGTGAATGTTTAAGAAACCATAAGAAAATTATGTGTTTGCTTTAAAATTTGAGATCACATAGACAGTATTTTACGTAGGATATGGGCAGTTCCCATGAGCACTATCTTTTGAACTTCAGCCATTTTGGGGTTTCCTAGTATCTGAGCTAGGTAGTAATCAGCCCATTTCGCTGTCATTCCCAGGGCACCCATGACAATAGGTATTGTTTTCGTCTTCAGATTCCACATTTTGCTAGTTTCTATTTCAAGATCTTTATATTTGCTCAGTTTTTGGTAGGTCTTGACAGATACGTTTATATCGATTGGGATAGTCATATCAATGAGGAGGCATAATTTTTGTCTGAAGTCTTTCAGTATGATGTCTGGCCTATTTGCGTCTATCTTTCTGTCAGTTTGAATGGTGAAGTTCCAGAGGAGTGCGATGTGATCATTTTCAAGTACTGGGGGTGGTTTGTGTTCCCACCAGTTTTTATCATGGGGCAAGTCCAGGTTTTTGCATATTACGCAGTGAATATATTGTGCAGCTCTATCATGCCTGTTGAGATACTTTGTAGGTGCAAGCAGACTGCACATGGAGACAACATGATCGATGGTCTCATTTTGTTGTTGGCATATACGACATAATGGGGAGCTCCCGTTCTTTAATATGTTGGCCTGGTAGTTCTTTGTAGGTAGGCATTGATCTTGGGCTATTATGATAAACCCCTCTGTTTCTGATTTCAAGCCAGAGGCCATTAACCATTGGTGGGTAAGGGCTTTGTCAATATCTGCATTATTCGCTCTCTTTGGGTATTTGCCATTGAGAGGTTTTCCATGCCATTTTTCAGTCATAATATCTAAGGCAGCAATTTTTGCACGGGTTTTCAAGCGCTTAGCTTTTTCTGCAGGTGTTTCTAGTTCATCTAATTCTTGAATTTGTTGCAATTGTAATTCACTTAGATAGTCCTTTGCCTGTTTTGTTACTGAGTAAGATGCTTTCTTGCCTTCATGTTTTAAGATAAGTTTTAGCATCCAGTCCTCAGAGTTTTTCAGATAGGTGTCTAGGCCAATTGTGGCTACCTTCATTGATAATGCCAGCTGTAGAAGTCCTCGGCCTCCCTCTTTTCTTGGCAGATAAAGACGTTCTATATCTGCCTTAGGGTGGTGCATTCTATGCATTGTCAACAGTTTTCGTATTTTTCTGTCAACATTACATATTTCAGTAATTGACCAGTTAACAATATTGAAACTGTAAGTCACCACTGGTATGGCTAGAGCATTGATCGCTTCGATCCTGTTTCTCGCGTTCAGCTCTGTCTTCAGTATTGCTCTCACCCTGCGATAACATTCTCTTCTGATCCTTTCCCTCATCACTGAGTGCTTGATATTGTCCCCTTCAATTACCCCTAGGTATTTGTAGCTCTCCGCTGGTGCTAACTCTTTTATGACATTTTGCTGGTCAAGGTTCACATTAGATGTATTTGTCATTTTTCCTTTGATAAAGGTAGCTTTTGCACATTTATCAAGGCCAAATTGCATCCTGATGTCATCTTATTATTATTATTATTTTTATTATTATTATTATTATTATTATTATTATTATTGTTCAGTAGTTTTATTTTTATAACATGCTTTCACTTCACTACCGAGCGCAGTTCTGTGTGCCTTGGGTATGTGCTGTGGTTTGCTGTGATGCTCTTATGGTTACTGTATTGAAAGTGTTTTGAGTAGGATGTGTGCAGTGCCCAGTAGTGCAATTTTCTGTATGTTATATATATTTGTAAGTCCTGGTGTTTTTGTTATGTATTTGTCTGAATATTTTTTTATTATACCTAAGGCACCTACTATGATAGGAATTGTTTCTGTTTTTAGATTCCACATTCGAGTTACCTCTATTTCCAGGTCTTTGTATTTTGAAAGTTTTTCCATTTCTTTTTATTATTATTATTATTATTATTATTATTATTATTATTATTATCATTATTATTATCATTATTATTATTATTATTATTATTATTATTATTATCATTATCATTATTATTATTATTATTATTATTATTATTATCATCATCATCATCATTATCATCATTATTATTGAAGGCAGTGAGTTGGCAGAATTGTTAGCATGCAGGAGTGAAATACTTAGCAGTATGTCGTCTGCCACTACGTTCTGAGTTCAAATTCAACCTAGGTCAACTTTGCCTTTCGTCCTTTGAAGTTCGATAAATTAAGTACCAGTAGAGTTCTGGATCAATTTAATCGACTATCTTCCTCCCTCAAATTTCAGCCCTTGTGCCTATGGTAGAAAAGATTATTATTATTTTTATTATTATTATTATTATTATTATTATTATTATTATTATTATTATTATTATTATTATTATTATTATTTTTATTATTATTATTATTATTATTATTATTATTATTATTATTATTATTATTATTTTTATTATTATTATTATTATTATTATTATTATTATTATTATTATTATCATTATTAAGGCAGTGAGTTGGCAAAACCATCAGCAGGGCCAAATGCTTAGCTGCATTTTCATCTGTTTTTATATTCTGAGTTCAAATTCTGTCGAGGTTGACTTTGCCTTTCATCCTTTCAAGGTTGTTAAATCAAGTACCAGTGAATTGACTAGTCCTCTCCCGAAAATTTCGGGCCTTGTGCTTTCAGTAGAAAGGATTATTAGTATCATCATCATCATCATTATTATTATTCAGGTGGTAGGCTCGCAAGATCGTTAACCCACTGGGCAGAGTGCTTAGCAGCATTTCATCCATTTTTACTTTCTGAGTTCAAAATTCTGTCATAGTCAACCTTGACTTTCATCATTCCAGAGTCAATAAAATAAGTACTGCTTAAACACTAGCGTTGATGTGATTGACTTACACACTCCCCTGAAACTGTTTATATTGTTCTCAAATGAGACATAATTATTTACTTCCTATCGAACCACAACTTGTGGCCTACTGTGAGGAATGAAGTATACAACAACTTTTCAAGACATCATTTTGAAGGCCTTGCTTTTCTATTTCCACATAATAATTTCAGCCTTTCTTTCTGCACCTACAAGGCCAAATTTCTTACAAAAATTCCAGTGAATTATTACAAGAATCTTATCATGCCTGCATTCCTTGTATTCATTCAGAGGTCATTCTTATATGAAATAAACTATGGTCTCAACTACCTCGTTGCACATCAACATTTGTGTATACAGCCCTACTGATCTATTATCCTCTTGATCCAGTTTACCAATAATATCTGTTTCTGTGCTGCTAAGATCATTCCCTTGCTCTCCATATTGAATAATCCTTTCTTTAGCCATAACCACTTCTCTTTATCATCTCTTCCCTCTTTTGTGTTATTGTAAAGCACTGAGTGAAGTTTCTCTCCTTCAAAGTTCAATTTCTTCTCTTTCATATTTCCCTGCTTTCCTCTTTTAGGTTCAGCACAGATTTTGTGGTTATATTTTTTAATCAGACTCATTATGTTTATTTTGGCAGTTTCTGATTGGGAAGCTTTGCCTTAAGCAACAACGAAAAAAAAAAAATCCAACCATTCAGCCTTCGTGATTCTCAGACAGTTCAGTTTTTGTTTTGCTCAATTGTGTCAGACTCAGTATGCTTAGAAGCTTTTGTTGCTAATATCTTAGTGTTATTCTTAAATCTTTCTCCTATTCATTTCCATTCATATTTTAGTAGTAATAGCAGCAGCAACAACAGAAGCAGAAGCAGCAGCAACAACAGAAGCAGCAGCAACAGCAGCAGTAGTAATAATAATAGTAGTGATAATAATAGTAGTAATGATGAGAACAAAAACAACAATAATAAAGCACTTATGTGATACAAATGAATACAAAAATTTTTATGGCTGCCTTGTCCATTCACAATCATTCACATACACACACACACGTGTGAGTGTATACATATATATGTATATAGATAGATATATAGATAGATAGATAGATAGATAGATAGATAGATATATAGATAGATAGATAGATAGATACATGCATGCATGCATGCATACATACATACATACATACATACATACATACATACATACATACATACATACATACATACATAGATTATTCTTAAACAAGAATGTTGTTGACAGTGACATTGAAGTTTTGGCCAGCTAAGCCATCATTGACGAAACGTCGAGGTCACTGTCAACAAAATTCTTATTTAAGAATGATAAATTTGTATTCTATCAGATTAGTGTAAAATTGTTTTTATTATAACTAAGCATAAAAACAAACCCTGAAATACACATACAAGGTCTGATCAATAAAAATACGAACTGTTGCCATAGTAACGAAGCTAAAGCATGCAGAGTGAAGCTGCTCTGCAAAGATTGACCTTGAACTCTGATGTGCATGCACACAAATTTATAACATTCTGGCTTACTTCTGCTGTTTATAGCAGTGCTTGGTAGGAAGGTGTGTAGCGCATGATTGTCGCATTGACTATGACAGACAAAGTTGTCATGGTGATACCTGCTCAGTGGCCTACACAAAATTGCAGAAAGTGTATGGAGTGGTGTATATGAGCTGCACACAAGTGTACAAGGGGTTCAGACGTTTCCAAGACGGTCGAAAAAGATGTAGATATTGACGAAGGTTCTAGGAGAACTGCAACCACCAAAACTGAGAAAAACATCTCAGATGTGCATGCACCTGTGAGGGGAAATTGTTGAATCACCATCTGCGATTTATCAGAGGATGTGCAGATTAGTTACAGTTCAGTACATTATCCCTGAAGCACATGTACAGTTTTGAATGTCAGCAATAGGATCTTAAATATATTTTAGGCTTTTACAAGGAAACCGTGCAGAGTCTTTATATTTTTATTTGTATAGTCCTTAATTGGCCTATGTGAGTGAGTGTTCTCTAGATATGCATGCTTAGTTTTATTATTGTGTTTGTTTGTATAGGTGCAAAACATTTGCTTATATAATGCTTATGATTTTAATGTTCTTTTGTTCTTGTAGTTTGCCTGCAATTTTTTGTTTGCTGCTTATATTTTTGTTAAGCGTTCTTCATCATAAGTTTTCCCTTCTAGATTTGGTATTTTCTTAAAGTTGAGAGAGTATTATTTGAGGTGGTAGTTTCTGAAGGTAATACCAGAAACTCACTCACAGATCTTGGTCATCAGATAATCAATGACACAGATGAATAGGTTGGGAGCAGCTACACAACCTTGTCTGATCTGTTGTTGATGAGGAACTAGTTGGTGTCTCTCCTATTCCCCCACATGCAGCTCTTAGCACTGCTATAGAGTCACTGAAACAGACAGTGATCTCAGAGGGTGTGTCAATGAACTTGAGAATTTTCCAGATGGATGCATGGTCACCACTGTTGAATGCGACCTTGAGGTCAATGAAAGTGATATAGAGGCAGCAATCTTTGCGGGACTCCTGAGATCTTTTAATAATGAGATGAAGGGCAAAACTATGGCAGCTAATCTATTGAATTAAAAAGGAGTCTTGTCTCCAAATATTATAGTTGTATGTAAAATAGGTCTCATTTAGAGTTAGTGTGTCCTATGTAGCTGTAGAATATGATAAAAGTCCTCTGCTACCTCTAACTGTAGTTAATTTATTTTTGCTTATGTTTTAGTGTGTTCTAGATTTACTTTTTTATGTTGACTAGTATGATTATGTTATTCATTTTCCAATTCATTCCAGCTATAATTTTTTATGAGTATCGCTAATACATTACTTCCTATTAATTTATTGTTTGAGTTAAGTTCTGTACTAGTATTAGTTTAATGTGCCAATAATATTCTTATATTATTTTGTCTTTCATTTTATATTGCCATACCTTTTGTTAATTTATTTGTAAGCTTTTCTAATCCATTACTTTCAATATTGTTATGTAACTATATTTTAAGTATCTTTATACATTTACATCTCTCCAAAGAGGTTTTTAAGCAATGATATCATAAATATTTTTCAAAAGCCTGACTTTGTATTACATTGCCCAACTGGTTATAATTCCTTTCAAAATCTACAAAATAATCCATGTATAAAAGTTAGTTTATCCATAATGGTATCAGTTTGACTGAGCATTGTTATTGTTGCTTAGAGTTAGATCAACTCTAATCAAGCAGATCTCTGATCAAAGGCATTCTATCCAAGAGAATACCCTTTTGATGCTGTTGCTGTTGCTGAGCAGGTCGATGAATAGAGGCATTTCAGCCATTACTTCTCATCATCTTTCTTTAGGCATAGGGTACCTCAGATTACATCGGCCAAAAGTGTGGCTGATGTTGTTTAGCCTTTGGTCACCTCTTTGATGAAGCAGAACTTTGATCAAAGGTATTCCACCTATAACTATCCTGTCTTCACTGACATTTTAGATTTAGGATTACATTATATGACATGTCCCTCTATTTTTAAGATGGTAAGGTACCATTAGAGGAAAATTGGAGTTTAATTTCTCACAAGTCAAAGCTGTCTCGGTGATTTGCTCTTGTTAGATATTTGCGCTAAATGTTTAGTAAGTTTATTTGTTCCAAGGGTTTCCTTCTTGAAATATTGACTAAAGAGTTGAATAATTACTTCTGTTGTTATGTTACTATGATCTATGGAATTTGTGTATATAAATAACTTTAAAATCATTCTTCAGTGTATAAATTATCAGATCAAATTATATTTTATCTAGGAGATGCATAAGATGAAAATATGGCAAAACTTTTCTGAGTCTAGGATTCTAAACAACATCGAGATATCTTTCACCTGACCATGCTACCCATAAAATTTCTTAAGACTTGGCATGGTAACTGGAAAATAGTATCCATGTAGAAGTAGGTTTCACTTTTCCCTAGAAGATGAAGAGAGTTTATGATTTGTTCCAAGTAGAAACGCTTTAGAGCATCACCATACTGATTAGCTGCTTCTTTAAGGATCCTATTTTACTTATTGAATTACATTTATATTATATAAGCTGTATTTTTGTGAATCTCTACTTTTATTCATATATGTGTGGGTGTGGGGGTGTAAATCTCTTTGTTCGTTTCTACAGTGTTGTATTGTACTAATTGTACTTTATCATAAAGTTTTTACCTGTGCTGCCCTTGTCACAATAAAGAAACTATTAGCCATTATTGTTGTCATTTTGTTGCTGCAGCTGTAGATGATTTTGTGGACAACAAAAAGATCCTCACTCATCAAAAGCTCACTAACTTTATGAAGCATGTGTAAGAAATGCAACACCACATACTGAATGTTGTTAAATGTGAACTGTGAATGTAGAACATTTATAATGGTTAAGGTAGAGTGAACTGAATAGAGCTCTTTGAACATCCATTGAATAACTGACCAGATATGCTGAAGACAATTGCTTTGAGAAAAATAAATATGCATTAAAGACATAAATAGATAACTAGTATGAACATATAACATGAATGGACGATTCAGAGTGGGTAAAAATGTAGGATGAGTAGATAATAGAAAGCATGCATAGAAGAGGTAGAATGAGAAAGACTTGGAATATAAAAGATATTTGATCAAAGAGAGAAGACAAAATGAAATTTAGATCTGTTGAAAGATACTGTATTATAGACGATTCCAAAGAATGACAGAATTACTTTTGGGTCTTGATCCAGGTTCAACAAGTCACTGATAAATTTTGATTAGTAAAAAGTATATAGAAGGATTGAATGGGAAAATCTAGTTACTCTCAATACCTATTTTCGTATTCTGGATTATCATTTAATATAGTAATGCATGTTTGAAGGCTACAGTAATGATCCAGTTACTGGTCAACAAAGGATTTGTATTGAAGATTAGTTTGCATGGACCAGAAACAATTACTGAAGTTAATTTCGAGACTGTTTTTAGTAGGATGTATAGGTTTTCTTTGAAATGAGATGGATAACTAATAAGAAATAACAGCTTAAGACAATTGTCTGTACATCAAAGACTATATCAGAAAATGGTTTGTGTGGATGTTGTAGCTGAAACAGTAGTTATTGGCTACTACAAGACATTTGACTATGATAACACAAGGTAGAATTCCTCTGGAGATGGCTATTATTCTATATATAATACTAAGAACATTCTCTCTTTTCTCTCGGTTCCCAAACCACCAATGTTCTATGAAGAAAAGAACAAAAATACATTCCATGAATTGCCTCTTGTTTGTAATTATTTTCATCTTTAATGAAATGTCTCACTTCAAAAAATAATGTTTAAAAATAAGTAACTGGTTTATCATACAGAGAATTTTTAAAGTAAGTGAAATAGTACCCTGCATCATTACCACCAACTATATACTTCATAAGTAAACAAAAAATATTAGAAATTAAAAATTAATATTTTTCTTTGTAATTCTTTAATTCTAATTTCTAATCCTGCCTCATATTATGAAGAAATTATTATCTTCATTGTCTCTAGAGAGACCGTGTGTATTTTTTGTTATAGTTACATGGCAAATATTTTACATCTTTCAGAATATTTGTTTAAATCATTGTAATTCAAGCAGCATGCATCATGAATGTAAAATGATCCAATCGCTTTACCTTTACAAATAATATACAATGATGAACTATCATGATAGTTCTTGTGAAACTATACTTTGGTTGTCATATAAATCACTAAGACAAGCAGTAGGCACCACATTAAGATCTATTTTGCTTGTTCATTATTAAATGAGCACAAAAGAAAGTGGTCTTCATAGTCATTGCTTTTTTTTTTCAGAGTTTACAAAATTAGATATTCTATAAAGAACAAACACAAGATTATTTATCCAAATGTGTAATTCAACAAGGAAGCCAGTCTAACTTACCTACAAAATGATGGATTAGCATTTATAATGATGAGCTGGAAGTTGGATAATGACCAATTGGATTTCTATAATGGTCAATTGGAAATGTGGTACATAGCTGATTAAACTTTGAAGTCAAAGTTAGTTACTCAAGAATTTTAAATGACCTTGTTAGAGACTTTCCTCTCTAAAGTAAAAAAAAAAAAACCAGTTTTATTGGCTCAAGGCTGAAGAGCAATTTTGATCATAATGTGAAAGTAAGTTGTTATTAAAAGTTGCAATTTTAATTTGGTAACATGCTTTACAATAAATTATCCATTCTGTTATTGCAATGACATCGATAAATTCTTCACAAATTGTTTTTGAGGTTTATCTAGAATCTGTCTGACATTTCTTCATCAATTCATCAGAAAGAAGCTTGAAAAATGTTCTACTGCATAATGAAGATATAAAATGAATCACTTTAAATTGCCCACTTTATCCATCTAAAAGAGAAATGTAATTGACAACACAGATGTATAGCTTGATTACATTCAATATCTTCTTCATCAATGAAATCTCTGTAAATAATTCAATGTTGTTGGCATTGAAACAGCATTTACAGTGGACTGCAGTTTCTTTTTTCCATTTAGAATCAGTTGTGCTGCTACAACACATGACAAGCAGCAAAGTTCAACATGTTTCAAGAATGAGCAGGCACCAATGTGTCCCTTTAGTTAATCCCAAGAACATAGTTCTATTACTTCTTTATATCAAACTTGGTGTTATTAAAAATTAGGTGTAAGTAATAAGGTGAAGGCAATTAAAAATGATTTCATTATTTCCATTTAAAATAAAACCCTTTCCCAATGTATGAAAATTAAAGGAGGATATTTTTGTGGAGCTGCAAATCAGGGAAGCTTTAAAAACTCAAACAAATCATCAAGCTATTGAAATTTAAAGCTCAACAAGCTTTTAAATGCTTATGCACAAGTTTTATGAGAAATAATGCGTCCTCTGTAAAGAGAGATGACTACGAAGAACTCTTTAAAGCCTTTGGTAAAGTGGATCATTAGATATCACTAAAAATTTATTTCTTGCATTCTCATTTAGATACTTTACCAGAGAATCTTGATGTGGTAAACAAAGAATTTCCTACAATGGAAATGAGATACCAAGAATATAGGAATGAAAACATGAAGGCTGACATTGGTTTCATGTAATATCACAACAGCCAACACCACGTTTGTAAGAGAAAATCAAATTTACAACACATATAAATTTATCTAATATATTCTTCAATAATGTGCAGGTGGCACGTAAAATACACCATTTTAAATGTGGTCGTTGCCAGTACCATCTGACTGGCCTTCGTGCCAGTGACATGTAAAAGCACCCACTACACTCCCAGAGCGGTTGGCGTTAGGAAGGGCATCCAGCTGTAGAAACTCTGCCAAATCAGATTGGAGCCTGGTGTAGCCATCTGGTTTCACCAGTCCTCAGTCAAATCATCCAACCCATGTTAGCATGGAAAGCGAACGTTAAACGACAATTATGATGATGATGATGATGATGATTCTTCAATAATATGTTTCAACTGAATTTATGATATAAAAATAAGAATAAAATTAGTTATAAATGAATTAATTAAGTGTATGTTGCATGTTTCAGTTTAAATGATAAGCAAATTTTGCTTAGTATATTATTTTATTGATACACATTAAGAATTGATAAAATTTCAAGAATTAAAAACTGTTGTCCAGTGTTATTAGAACAATTCACATGGGCCCAGTTCATGAGGTATGGTTCACTTTCACTACTTCTACGTATTTTACTGATGACACTGAGTATGTTGATATACATTCTAATGGAATTGTTTGATTCACACAAGAGACTTCACCAATGATTTCCCATGAAAGCATCACAAAGATTTAAACTCATTTTTGACATCAACATTTACTTCGTTTTTGAATATCTTTCCAGATGAAATCTGAGACTATGAGATAATTAGGTAGATACTAACATTGTTAAGAAGTGAGCAAAATTTTCTTATTAATAATTTTCCTTGAATATCTTAGCACAGATTAACTATATATTTATCATACAGAGGGCATCCATAAGTAATTTTACTTCCTATTCAATCTACCAGATAGATAAGATACCTTTTCCTAAACATCTTCACATCATATGTTTGCTATATCCTTTTCTCACTCTTTCTCAGACAGTTACTGTAATAACCTGTGTATTACTCTAACAATCAATGTAATTGATTATAGTAATAAAAGCTATCTTGCAACCTCTGTATATTCTCCGTTAAAGTATCTGCGCTATCTGCTTAGTAAAATACACAAACACCCAACTTCGCTGTTTTGTATTTATCCTATCAATGGCATGAAAATCCTCTATTCTCCATGGCCATAAGGGATTTTTGACACTACCAATACCCTTCCAGTCCAACAAGAGTGACTGGTATCATGAACACATAGGTTTCTTTTAAATGACTCTTTATAGTATTAAAATGAGAAAGTTATATTGGATTGTTATGCTTATGAAGAATGAACAGACTGACACAGTAACAATCATCACCCATCTTTATCATTCATAAAACTAAAAATAAATTGTTATGTTTAATTAAGTTTGCCTTCAATATACTATCGTTACATTCTTGTTTGTCCTTCACAACATGTTCTAAGTTGGTTCAGATTACCATTATTTTTGCTTTTATATAGATTCTGTTCTATCATAATTTTAGTTACAGCTTTCTGCTGTTTCTATGCTAAATTATATTTCCAATATAAAATATTTGAATTCATTTGAATTCATTTTTGGCTAAAATTGAAAACAATTTGCAGCTTTTAAAACAATATTACATGTTGATTTCATTAACTTTTTTATGAGCGACAGAAAATGTCACTAAAGGTAGTCTTCTAGGGAATGTTAGCTACGTTTAACCTTTCATTTAATTAGTTAAATAATAGAGAAATAGTAAGTTACAGCATTCTCTAATATAGAATGCTATTTGGCTTCTATTCAAAATCAGTTTAAATGTTCTATTATTAAAAAAGAAGAAAAATGTATAATAGATTTTGAATTAAATTTCTTTTAATAAATTCCTTTTAATATATACCTTCACAAAAATGTAAAAATATTCATAATGTAAACAATAAAAGAATCCAAAACAAAACTGTGTACAGCAGAAAATGAATGAGAATAATTTCTTTTGCAATAAATTCTTGTTTAAAAAACAAAAAAAAATAAGTAAATAAATTGAAGTGTTTTGGAATATTATATCTAACTATATATGTAAGTTGTATGTGTGTTCATATGTATGAATGTGTGTATATATATATATGAATATATATATACACACACATCTATATATAATATTCTTGCATTGAGGTGTAATTTTTGTTGTCTGAAATTAACCCAGTATTAAATTAGATTCTTTATTTCTTTTAAAAGAAATAAACACATGCAGCATACCTACATCCATTCATATATTCCATACATGCATACATAAATATGCATGCTCGTGCACGAGTGTGTGTGTGTATGTGTGTGTGTGTGTGTGTGTGTGTGTGTGTGTGTGTGTGTGTGTGTGTGTGTGTGTGTGTGTGTGTGTGTGTGTGTGTGTGTGTGTTTATATAATATATATATGCACATACTCGCAGTTTGAAAAAAGAAATTAAATGAATAGTCAGTTGGCTTGTAAATAACTGATATTGGTGAAAAGTGGAGTTTCTTTTTTACCTTTTTCCCCCATTATTAATAAATTTATTAAAATCTAAGCAAGTTACATTTTATGATTGAAAGTTATAAACAAAATTTTCAGTTCAACCTCCAACATCACAATTTGCTTTCTAAGTAAAGTCACATTTATCTTACTTGTGCAAATGTATTCTTGAGTGAAAATTCACAACAATTTCTATTTTGCACTTGACTAAGGCAAATATCAACATTTAAAAATATCATCTAGAAAAAAATATTCATATTGTAAAACGAAAAAAAAAGAGAATGGATATTTATTATTCTTGCTGAAATTAAATAAAATATAGAATTTAAAGAATAAAGAAACTAATGAGTGAACGTATCTGGAAAGTTTTCTAGGAACACTTCTCCAAGACATGTTTCTTCAAAACAATACATCAGGTTCCAGTAATGCTGAACTGTAAAATTCATAATTTAAAAAAATGTTGGCATGCTTTTATTCTTCTGTTCTTTTACTGCTACCAAAAAAGCATGCACTCTTTCACCAGTATGATATTACAATTTATGCAACCATTGGAAAATTATCACTCTTGCATTTTTCCTATCCCTTGGGCTGCTCAATAGTAGAGAGATTTTTAAGGTTTGTTTTTTTTCTTTTTTTTCGTTTTTTTTTACTTTATGATGTACTAGAAGTCAAATACAAAATTACTGGCTTACTTCACATGGAAACTTGTAAAAATAAAAAAAATGCTTTAAAGATTTAAAATAGAAATATAGAAAACTACTTCTTACTTTGTAGTTATTCATACCAATATTATGAATAACACCTTTTTTTATGACAATGAAGTATTGACATGGATTTTCTAAAACCTTAAACTATGTAGTCTGGTTTTAGTGATAGAACCTGGAGTAGATAAACCTATAAATAAAAGCATGAAGATATTAGGTTGAAAAGCTTTTGGATAGAAAATGTCAAAGGTCACACATGGGACTCAAAGTCACATCTCCTGTAAATTCATTGGAAGTGTCTAAATTTTTATTATCAAACAGTAAACAATTCTTTACTGATAAGAATGAAGTTTCTAAAATGGACACACAAATTCAAAATATTACTTTGGTCCAATGGTAGAAAGTCTGTCATGTTTACTGAAAATGTGGGTTCAAGTACCATAGGCAACCACCAACTTTTTCAAGCTGAAGGATTTTTTTACCCAATATTTACATGATGTTATTTATAGTTTTATCTACTTTGAGTTCCACACTTAGAATCAAATTATTTCATATCTCTCAAAATTTCCAAATGCTTGACATAAACAACTTAGATTATATGTTTAAAAATTTGTGGTACATTTGGATACTATGCTGCACCAATGCCTCAAGTGCCCCTCATTTTCTGACTGAAACTACTAAAACGTATATATTTATAAGAAATGTTTCTCATTTAATTTATCATTTTCACTGTCCTTTATTCTTTTTTGTGATGATTTACTCCTCAATAGAAGTCAACAAAATAATTCTATGAGAAACAGCAACAATGGATAAGAGAGCGGACTTTTATAACATTACTAACTTTCAAAACAAAGAAGGAAAAGAAAGTCAGATAAACTGAGACATCGTTGGAGTGAAAGTTTTTCAAGCTGTTCATAGACCATATTGATCACAGCAGTCACAGTTAGTCTGCAAAGGCATGAGGCACTATCCTTCTAAGTTATATGAGTGTATATATATATGTGTGTGCGTTTATATCTTAATAACTATATCATTAAACCTATGCCATTGTTTCATGTAGATAACTGGATAGATATTAATATATTAAACTGCATGACTGGCATAACCAACTGGTTTAATATCCATACAGATGTTGGTCTGTTTCTTTTTTCTGTGTTCTTTTCTTGTATTGCTGTGTTATGCCCTGATTCAGGGGTCACCAACATTGTTCATAGCAGGTCAGATAAATGAGAGAATGACAAGCGTGAATACACAAAAATAAAGACAACCAACATATTTATTTAACAAAAGTTATCAAAGAAGGCAACGTTTAGCAATAAGAAAGTTATACCACACCCATTGCAAACATATCTGAATCTCACAAACTAAGCAGCAAAAATGGTTAGTGAGATTTGTGAAACTGATGTTTATCTTTTAAGATATCATCAATATTTGCTTTTGAATTGCTGCATCGAACCAACAGAATTGCTTTCAAATGTTCATCAGTCAACCTCATACGATGTGCTGACTTCACAAACTTCATTTTTGAAAATGTTTGCTCAGAGATATAAGTCGTTCCAAACATTGATGCCATACCAGAGGCAAATGAACTCTCATTGCAGGTACTTACACAAAAGGTACAGTGTGGTGGCAGGCGGGATGAACTGATCTTGTGGACTGGATCCGACCCACCGACCATGGTGACCCCTGCCCTGATTGAACAGACCTGTGATGATGAAAGCCTTTCCAGTCATGACCATTTGGTCTTTCTGTGTAGAACCTCATTCTTCAATATATATCATCATCATCATTTTCTTCTTCTTCTTCTTCTTCTTCTTCTTCTCTCTCCCTCCTGCCTTCCCCCTCTCTCTCTCTCTCTCTCTCTAACACACACACACACACACACACATATTCTTTGCAACTTTGCAAAACTGTAGAATGTGGTTTGAACCTGATCTGTACTTAAGGATCAAGTAGAGGTTACT
Organism: Octopus bimaculoides; assembly: GCF_046866305.1. Lineage (NCBI taxonomy): Eukaryota > Metazoa > Mollusca > Cephalopoda > Octopoda > Octopodidae > Octopus > Octopus bimaculoides. Next base: position 27,727,450 of record NC_142931.1, on the reverse strand, counting down.
AAGCTGCAATCTTCAAGAAAAAAAATTTTAATTCTGTAGTTTTGAGATTTTTGTCCTATTGAACAAAAAGACTTGGGGTTTGGCAGAATCATCTAAACTCTTGCCCTCAAAACTGCTGGCCTTATGCCTAAATTATTGACACTTATTGATGAATGATTGAGACTGTAAGTCATTTCTTGACCAGACCTGCTAGAAACAGTAAGACTAATCTTTGTCAAAGTCAAAATAACATTCTCTTTAAAAATAAAGTATGCATTGGATGCAGAGGATATGGCAATTATAAATGTTGCCAGCATCTGCAACACTTCAGATTCCTTTCCTATGGCTGATTTGTGTCTGATGGCATTTTGAAGTGTTCAGCTATAGAATGCCACTGGCCTTCTATCCTGAGATAACACCCCATCCAATGCCACATCAGAAGCGTCTGTCTCTACAAGGAACAGCCAGCCAAGGTCTGGAGCCACCAGGCTTGATTTCACAAGTTCTCCATGGGTGCTGGAGTTAAACTCTCTTTATCAATAGTTGCTAAATTGTTCGTTAAATGCATGGTTAGTTCCGAACAATTCAGAATCCATTTAGCTTATTATGCAAATAATCCAATTAAATGGTTCAACTCCTTCAACATTGTTGTATTATTCAAGTTTAATAATGTCTGATATCTTTCTGCATCTAGTTTAGGCATTCCTTTCTCTGTCACATGCCCTTAGAAGCAGGTGGATTTTATGCCAAGGCATTTTGACTTATTACATTGCATACCAGCTTGCTCAGATGCTTGCTGAGATTTGGGCAAAGTATAACCATGTTCATTTGTTTCACCTCCTAAATGATGTCGTCAATGTAAGAATTGGTCTTTTGAAGGGAATTATCATAAATGAATGAATCCATAATGTGCTGAAATATGACAACAGCATTGGTACACCTGAATGGTAAGCATAGGCAAGAAAATTCAGACAGTTTGTTACTGTCTTCAAAAGCTGTCAAGTGAAAATCTTCATGAAATGGAATTTGGTGGTAGGCTTCTTTCAAGTTGGTAGTAGAGAAGTAATGATTCAAGTAAATCATAAATGCTAGCTTCAGGATAAGTGTTAATGAAAGAAAAGCGATTTATAGTGTTGAAGTAGTCAACTGCTCACACCTAAAATATTCCCTCTTGACATGACAAATGATTATGCATGCTACACATTTCTACTTTCTTGAATAATACCGTCTTTCAACATTCTCTTGAATTCACCTTTGCTGAACCCTCTATAACAATGATTTTTTCATGATTTCGTAGTGATTGATGTTAATTTTCATATATCAATGCTAAGCAGCAGGCTTAAATGTTGGCAACTTAATTCCTTAAGAGGAACGCAAACAGAGATCAGCTCCCTATTACCATCTAGATTTATTATCAGCACTTTGTGCAATCTTAAAACATCCACTCCTAAAACAACCAGTGCTGTGAGTGGCTCAACAGCATACACTTCTACTTCATAATAGGATTCATCCCATTCTAGTGTAACTAAACATATTCCACAAATCTTAAATTGGTTGTTATCAGCTAAAAAGATTTGCCTTTTTTGACATTGTTAGAGAAAGTCCAAATTATTTGACCATTCATCAACACTTACTTAAGTCCACTAAAGACAACCCAAAGTCATTGATAAAAATTGCTTTAACCATGGAATTAACCAACGATGGTACAAGGAGCTTGTCAAGAATGAATCTTCCCTGTCTTCCAGTTTTGTTAGCTTCAAGAAAATGATCTTGTTATTGGTATGGTGAACCTATTCATCCAAAATCAACATGTCAAAACTTTATGAAATGTATTTACTTTAGATATATTATACAAAAACAGAAGTTTTCTCTGGTGTCTCTGGGTGATCTTCTAGCTTAAGGGTTATAATGAGAAAAGGGAATATGAACGATATCTGTGCTAGATTAACTAATGGAGTTCTTGGATGATCACAGATAGAATACACAAGAACTTGGATTCACATGATCTTTGATAGAGAAGTTACATGGAGGTAAATTTATCTTTCGTTTTTCCAGTGTTGATTAAAATGTACCAGCCCAAGTATACATGGACGACAGTGGTACAACCTCTTATTAATAGCACTTCTGACCAAAACATGAAAACGTATTTCCACTCAAAGAAATAAAAAATAAAAACCAAACTCCTTACAATTACACACAACCATCTTAAAAAATGATAAGATGTATTGGTCAATATAATGCTAGTTACACAAAAGTACAAGACTGTCACAGTAAGAATGATTCTCATCATAGGTTTGTTTGATCAGTCCTGAGGCTTAACAACAGTTTGTAAATACTGTATATATCTTTATAAGGAGAGAACAGTTGTTGATGATTAATACACTGGTGTTCTTGCTTTTATTGTTGTGGTGGTGGTGGTTGCATTAGGTGTAGTATAGTTTGATCACAAAGAACTACAGTCACTGGCATTCCATCTATGACCAACCCATCCACCCCTCTTCTGCCAACATAGATATTCTAAGCCTTGATTATACAATGCATACTTTATTTTTAAAGAGAATGATTTTTTTTTTACTTTGACAAAGATTTGTCTTACTGTTTCTAGCAAGTGTGGTCAAGCAATCACCTACAGTCTCAGTCATTCATTGGTCAGTATAACATCAATAAGTGTCAATAATTTAGGCACAAGGCCAGCAGTTTTGAGGGCAGGAGTTCAGATGATGCTGTCAAACCCCAGTACTTCTCAGTTATTTTATTATATTGACTCCAGAAGGATAAAACACAAAAAATGACCTTAGTAAGATTTGAAATAAGAACATAAAGACTGGTAAAAATACCACAAGGTACTTTTACCAACCATCTTACAATTTTGTCAGCTTCAGGCTTCCTGACATTCTTACGATTCTGCAAGCTCACTGTCTTATTACAGCATCGACAATACTTATACCACTTTCCTGCTGGTAGTAATTTTTATTCTATTCTATTAAATCTCTCCAGAACTTCCTTTAAATCATACTTAAATCTCTTCATGTAAAGAGAAAGAGAAAATTGAAGCAACATTCCCACAAGAATAAGAAGGAAATAGTTCAAGTGAGAAGCCTGAAGGTTTGTAACAAACCATAGTGTGATGTACAAACATTAGTTATCATCGAATTATTGTAATGCCTAATACAACAAATAACATTAATGTCAATGTTATCTAGTTTTTCATAAAGCACCATAAAATTTTATATTATCATATAAAATTTCCTTACTTACTCTATCTTCATTTTGTCAGATTTTTGTATATATATATTTGGTAGAAATAAGTGAAAAAAAACACAGTAAAGAAATCTACATTAATGTTGTATTCTAATTTTTATTTCATTTAGTCATGACTGCCGCAAAATATTTGAATTTTGTTTTCTTTACATTTACAATATTTACACTTGTGATTTTTTTTATTTATATATGTGCACGTAAAAACACACACACATACACATACAGACTTATATATATATATATATATATAATACTACATGTATATGTATATACATAAACACAAATATATATATATAGTTGTGTGTCTTTGTCTGTATGTGTGTGTGTTTATAAAGAGCCCAATCACTAAGAAAAACAGGATAAGCCAAAGGAAGTCAGAAGGAAAACTGAAAAGCCCCTTGGCCAAACATAGATTCAGAAAAGCAGTATTTGATGTATATGTCAAGAAGGAGGAGTTAGAGGCTTGTAACAACAAAAATAATTAGGGATTTTTATAAAACAACTTGCCATATGTCTCATTCAAAATCTGTGGATGATGTAAGGTTTCAGCCAAACATAATGTGACATGGTGATAGAATGGTAGTTTGATCCAGAAAAGCTAAGAATAGAATTAGAAAAAATTTGAAGATAGCAGGGCAACAAGAAACAATGCCATCAGCTAAAAAAAATCAAAATATATCGAGTTTATATATAGCAAAATGTGAATCTGAAAGTAAGAGGTTTGCAATGGTCTGCACTGAGAGTACCAAAGGGATGAGGTGTTCCAGATTTTAAAGAAGTATCTCAATGAGAATCAAGATGCAGTTGGAGGAAAACCTGTATGGATTCATGTAGATGCACTGACTCAAGGGAAAATAATGGAAATGTTACTATGAAAGATTCCTGAATATGGATGTGTGGGAGAGACAAGATCTAGCTCATGTGGACACAACAGAAGAAACAATGAAATTGACAGTTATATGGTTGAAATGATTACGTAAGATATAGAAGCAGCTAGATCATTAGGAATGGATGGTGAAATGCAGAAAAAATATCCAGTAAAGTAGGATATGCACTTGTCACTCACATAGTTAAGCACATAGCATGGGAAGATGTCATACTCAATGACTGGTATAGAAGTATCATCATCAACTGCTACAAGGATAAAGTAGATGTCCAAGAAATCAGCAACTAAAGAGATATCATAATGATGGACCAGGTTATGAAAGTAAGAGAAAGAGTTATAGCACAACTGATTAGGAAAAAAATATTAAGATGTACTCTTTCATCACAACTTTCTCTCACTCTTACTTCCTGTTTCTGTTGTGCCTATAATTCAAAGGGTCAGCCTTGTCACACTGTGTCACGCTGAATATCTCCGAGAACTACGTAAAGGGTACACGTGTCTGTGGAGTGCTCAGCCACTTGCACGTTAATTTCTCGAGCAGGCTGTTCCGTTGATCGGACCACCTGGAACCCTCGACGTCGTAAGTGACGGAGTACCAACAACAACAACTTAGTGAGACATCTACAAGAAAAGTTCTTGGGTTAGATAAATGTAAGCCACTATATCTAATATGTTTTGACCAGCAAAGACCTTTGAGAGGTACACTCACACTGAAGTCTGGCTGTTGATAAAAATTGTGAAATTAGGAGTGGATGAGTAGCTTGTGAGGGCTTTGTAAACCATGTACAGTGATGTTATCAGTAAGATGAGAGTTAGCCAAAAACTTAACATGTAAAAAGATATCTGTCAAATTTCACTTATCATCCCACATTGCCCCCAGATTATTATAGTTCTTAACAGAGGTGTTTACAACAGGCTGTTTTGGAGAACTCTTATAAATCAATGAACCAGCTTTAAGGGTTGAATCTTTCATAGAATTAGAGAAGAAATTCCAGTGTGGAGTCTGTACCTAGAATCAAAGGGCTTCAAAGTAACTCTAAAAAGAGAAAAGTTTGCATTTGTAGAAAAGACATGTAAATGACCACAATCAATATGTCAAAGAGAAATAGGTAGAAACTATATAGTTCATAGCAAATGTAAAGCAACAATCAGAGTGGAAGCACAAACAGGTTAACAGAAGAAATCTTTATATTTAGTATATGCAACAGAGCAGTTAGCTGTGAGAATGTCCATCAAATTAATCCTCTCAAATACTTAAAAAGCTCACTTGATGTAATTGGTAGCTGCTGTCATTTAAATGATCTAATTAGCTGTGGAGATGTATACCTTGAAAGTAGATAGTACGGGATTGGGAAAATTCAGAGAGAAATTACCTCTGCTAGCAACAATGAATTTCCCCCTCTCTATCTTTCTGAATGAAGAGCAGATTACATAATGCTTATGTTTAAAATACTATGCTGTATGTATAGGTGCACTGTGCTTAGAGCATGTGCCAAGTGAAGGATGGAGAGATATGTAGCAAGTATGGAAAAGTAAACCTAAAGATGATGATGATGATGATGATCATCATCATCATCAGCATCATCATCGTCATCGTTGTCATCGTCATCATTGTCATCGCCGTCATCTTCATCATCGTCATCATCATCGTCATCATCACATCACCATCATCATCACCATCATCATCATCATCATCATCATCATCATCATCATCGCTGTCATCGTCATCATCAACAGCGCCACAAGCCCACATCTCTGTTTCTTCTCAAAACTTCTTTGCAGAGGGAGAAGAATGAGTAATAGAGACATAAATGATAGTGAAGAGAGGGATGTGTGATTGGAGTATTCAGCATTCTAAGATAGACAGCAAGGTGGCGACAGGAGTCTATATAAGCCAGGGCATAGAGTGATTACAGAGGAATGGTGAAGGCTCAGTATGAGTGGGAGAAAAGGAACAAGGGCATGCTCACAGACAGATTGACACAGGGTGACAGACAGTACAAGGGAAGGTGGAGAAGGTTAGTTTGAACTAAACACATGTGATCCAATGTAGTCACTTAAACATAGGCAACGAGATAGGTTGGAGGGATTTAGGGATGGGAGTGGTGACATAGTGAAGAGAAAGTGGATGGGTTCTGCAGTGAGTAGTAGAAAACTGTGATGGGGTCAGAGTAGATACAGTGGCATCTTGAATGGAAGCAACACACAATGAACAGAAGAGAACCACTGCCATCCTCACAAACACCAGAGCATAGTACAGTGAGAACTGAGAAGTGAGGGTGAGTGAGAGATGACCAACAGCTATGGGTGAAAGAATGCAATATTTAACAAACAGAAGTTATATAATAGGTCAGTGGGGAATCAGCACTGGACTAAATGCCTTACAGTATTTAGCTATCATCCTCATCATCATCATCATTTAATGTCCGTTGTCCATGCTGGCATGAGCTGGACGGTTTGACCAGGGCTAGTAAGCTGAGGGGCTGCACCAGACTCCAGGCTAATTTGGCATGGTTTTCTACAGCTGGATGCCCTTCCAAATACCAACCATCAAACACTCTGAGAGTGTAATGGGTGCTTTAACATTCCGCTAGCACTAACATTGGTCACATTGCCTCCGTGAGGCCCAGAGCTCGAATGGATCCTACGTAAGCAAGAGATGTACAGATTTTGCTGCAACACTTTTCATTCATAAACCTCACCCAAAATTCGTTGACAGGAGCTCCAGGACACATCAATCATATTAACAAGTTCATCAATTGTTCAGTAATGGTTCTCCAAGGTCAATTTCTGAATTTTCATAATGTTTTTATTCATTCAGGAGGTCAATGGCTATCCTGGACAAGGTAGGTCTTCAAGCGATGAGTGATCATTCCTAAAGTGTGGAAACCACTTGTAAGCTTCTGCTTTGCTCATGGCAGCGCCCTTGAAAGCTGTTTGAAGCATGACAACTGTTTTGGCCACCGTTTGCCCCAGGGGAAAACAGAATTTCTTGGAAGCACACTGTTCCTTTGTTTCAGCCAGTGCAAAAATCAACGAAAAGGGGAGCAGCACTACATGGCTGTATGGCTTCACACAACGCCACTGGTCAGTAGACTGATGCCTGAGGGTCACATCAAGTGGCTTCTAGCAGCAGAAGCCTGAACTACAAGGGGTTTGTCTCACAGAGAACGTTTTCAATTACTTTTGGGTACCTCCTCATATGTTT
>NC_142931.1:27695116-27715116 GCF_046866305.1 Octopus bimaculoides | reverse complement strand
GTGATGGAGAAAGGGACAAGGGAGTCAATGTAATTCAATATAGAGCAAATATTTCAAAGTCTTCGTTTGTAAAGTACCAGGTTTTCAGGTTGGCTGCCAATGATTATATTCATATTCTTTGCAGACAGAGAACTGCACCCCAGACTCCAACTATGCATGCAAACATCCATGCATATACATATATTTATATTTATATGTATATATGTATACATGTATACATATACATACATATATACATACATACATATATATATATATAAAAAGGGCATTACAAAATTTTTCATTATTTTTTCATTATGAGGCTTTTTCACGCTGACTACTTGATAAATTCTTATAAAGAATTTATCCTATATCATATTATATATATATATATATACATATATATATATAGAAAGATAGATAGATAGATAGAAAGATAGACAGACGGACGGACAGACAGACAGATAAATAGATAGATAGATAGATAGATAGATAGATAGATAGATAGATAGATAGATAGGTAAATCTAAGATTCAGAGATCGAGATGTAGGGAGAAGGTGAGCTTCAAGCAATATGTAGAAAATATAAAAAGACAACTTTCAGGAACAATAGTGGTTTATTGGACTGGGAGGTTGAGTACTTTTCTTTATCGAAGTATAATTAGCTGAAAAACATTATTTTACATTTCACGGTAGGTAGCCAGGGTTGCCAGGTATGTGAATAAAAATATAAGAGTTACGGAAACTCTTGTTTGTGTATATATATATATATATACGAGTCAAAAAGTAATGCCATTTTGTTTATGACATGTATGATTACCAGCACAGGAACATGTATCATACATCAAAATGAAGCTGGTCCTCTGTGGATCACATCCCTACTTCTCAACATATTCACCATTTCTCTCAATAGTAATGTTCCACCTTCGAATGAGAGCATGTATCCCTGCTCCCGTAAAATTCTGTTGCCTGTTCTTTGAGCCACTTCTTCACTACAGTTTTCACTTTCTTGTCACCAGATTTAGCACCTTCAGACTATCATCTCTTCGGCCCTATGAAAGAGGGTTTGAGAGGCAAACATTATTCCAGTGATGAGGAAGTAAAAACTCTAGTGAAGAAATGGCTCAAAGAACAGTCAACAGAATTTTACAGGGCAGGGATACATGCTCTCATTCGAAGGTGGAGCATTGCTATTGAGAGAAACGGTGACTATGTTGAGAAGTAGAGATATGATCCACAGAGGACCAGCTTCATTTTGATGTATGACACATGTTCCTGTGTTGACAATTATACCTGTCCTAAACTAAATGGCATTAATTTTTTACTCACCCTCGTATATATATGTATATATATATATATATATATATATATATATATGTTTTCTTTGTATTGTCTATCTGGATGTTTTGCGTTCTTGTCCCATTTTGTATTTATATATATATATATATCTTCAGGTATATATATAATCATTATTATTAATATTTAATACAGTGACCTGGCAGAATCATTAGCATGCCAGGCAAAATGCTTTGCAGTTTTTCATCTGCCACTATGTTCTGAGTTTAAATTCTGCTGAGGTCAACTCTGTGTCTCATCCTTTCAGGGTTGATGAAATATGTACCAGTTATGCACTGGGGTTTGATATAATCGACTATCCCCCTACCCCCATAAATGTTAAGACCTTCTGCATAGAGTAGAAATAATTATTAATATTTACTACCCATGTTCCTTACTGGCATGTGGTTGAATGTTTGACAGGTCAGACAAGCTTGAAGAAGACTACATCGTGCTCTTTGACATGGTTTCTATGTCTGGATGTCCTTTTTCTTGGCATCAGCACTAATGATGACATTTTGTAGCATGCAAGAATACGATCACCTTCAACTGAACGGGGCTACACACCCACACATTTTATATATGGTTTTCATGTTAAGAGAGGATTTCTTAGCAATTACCAAGCCTACATGACATGTTGGTACACACACATACACACACAAACACACTAGCACACACACACATACATCTGCATTATGCATTTTGTTCATGATTGATTCATCATCATCATCATCATCGCCGTTTAACATCCACCTTCCATGCTGACATGGGTTGGATAGTTTGACCGAGAACTGGCAGGCCGGGAGGCTGCACCAGGGTCTAGTCTGATTTGGCAAGGTTTCTACAGCTGGATGCCCTTCCTAATGCCAACCATTCCAAAAGTGTAGTGAGTGCCTTTTACGTGCCAATGGCATGGGAGCCAATCAGACGGCACTGGCATCAGCCATGCTCGGATGCTGCTTTTTACATGCGACTGGCAAGGGTGCTAGCCAGGTAGCACTGGCATTGGTCATGCTCAAATGATGCTTTTTACATACCACCAGCACACGGGTACCAGTCAGGCAGCACTGGTATCAGTCATGCTCGAATGGTGCTTTTTACGTATCACTGGTACGAATGCCAGTCAAGCAGCTCTGACATCAGCCATGCTCGAATGATACTTTTTTACATCCCACCTCTGCAAGTGCCAGTCAGGTGGCACTGGCATCAGTCACGCTTGAAAGTTGCTTTTTATGTGCCGGCTCATGTTTAAATATGCGTATATTATTGCAGAGTTTCACATATTTTTCCCATACTTTTCACATATTTCGATACCAAACCTGATCCATAGCGATTGTGAATTCATGGGATTGTAGTTTGTGCATATGTGTTTTCTGTGTATCATGTGATATCATGAATATGTGTAATGAAGTAATATCTGCATATATATGTGTGTAAGTGTTCCCTTCTGTGGAAGAGCGTAGGCTTGAAACGTTAGAGACTTTTTACTTCCCGAGCGTTATACTAATACATCTGTTTGTTTTCTACACCACCTGTCTTCGTCTTTTGTTTTTAGTGAATTCTCCATATATATATATATATATATATATGTGTGTGTGTGTGTGTGTGTGTGTGTGTGTGTGTGTGTGTGTGTGTGTGTGTGTGTGTGTGTGTGTGTGTGTGTATTTATGTATGTATGTATATATATATATTTACACACATATATATGCAGATATTAGTTCATTATATATATATATATATATATATATATATATATATATATATATATATATGTTTATATAGTTCAAATTTGCAGAAAACAATAGATGAAGACAGGTGTAGGAACAACAAGCAGGTTTATTAGTTTAATGCTCAGAAAAAAATGGAAAAATCTTTTACATTTCGAGCCTACGCTCTTCCACAGAAAGGATTAAGAGGGAAAAAATGGAGAGACAATGATAAAAAATGGAAAGAGAAAAATTGTGCAGATTAATATAAATAACAACATTAAAAATGATAACGATAGAAATACCAACAATGTGAAAAATAACAATATTAAGAATTCAACTTACGATGAAAGTAAACAAACAAAGTTTGTTTTAGAAGCGTTGAGATGTATTGAAAGATACAGAATTTCTTTTTTATTGTCAAACGCGTGATAATGCTTATCCTGTTCACGCTATTTTATTAGCATTATCACGCGTTCGACAATAAAAATAATATTTCTGTATCTTTCAGTATTAAGAATACCAATATGAATAATAATAAAGATATATATAAAAAATAATGCACCTCTAAGAAGCAATATAGCCCCAGTTAGGAATGATAATATCAAGCTATATAAAATAAATAAACCATACAGAAACAACCCCAATAAAACTGATAGTAGTAATAATGAAAATGACTATAAAAAGAATAATAATTATTATAACCATAACTTTACATTCTACAATAATACTGAGGACAGTTTCTACACCAAAAATAATAATATTAGAAATAAACGAAGCAAGGATATTACGAGATGTACTTGCATAGAAAGTGACCTGATTTGAGATCGTGTGCTGGAACGAAAACAATTGCAGCGAGGAAGGTGTTTATAAGCCATTTAAGAAACACACAAAAACCGTTAGATTCACTTCAACATTTAATTTTAATTTAGATGTTGAAGTGAATCTAACGGTTTTTGTGTGTTTCTTAAATGGCTTATAAACACATTCCACGCTGCAATTGTTTTGAAATAAGGATAACATCTGGTTAATAATCCCCTTTGCGATGCAACTTAAAACAAACATATTTCATTAAATAATGAGACTTATAGATAAGCACTTGAACTTAAATAACAAATACTCAGAAATCTTTAGGAATAAAATTAGAGTAGGCCATAGTTTAACTAGCAACCTAGCTACTATCATTGCCTCTATCAACAATAAAAAGCTAGATACCTTCTATAAAACTAAAAAGAATAACAACATAAAACATAGCAACCACTCGACAGATATAAATGTCATCCCTAATAACTCACCCTCAAATAACGCGGACAACTATCTTATAAATAATAACCACCCCCTCAACATAACATAGGCACAGGCAAGCTTAATGATCTATGTGGATGCAGAAACAAAAACAATTGGGAATTCTCGAATATATGTAAAACTAAAAACGTAATCTACCAAGGTGATGTACTCGCAAATAATTACAAGAAATCTTATACTGGAGCAACTAAAAATGAAATGATACATAGATATAAATCCCATCACTCAAGTTTCAGAAATAGAAGTAAAGCGAACTCTACCACACTTAGTAGTTACATTTGAGAATTGAAAGACAATAATATTAACTATAGTTTAGAATGGCGTATCCTAACCAAAACTTCCTCATATAACATTAACAATAATCGTTGTAATCTATGTGTAAATGAGAAATTCTTTATTTTAATAGCCAAATCACATCTACTTGATAAACGAGACGAGAAAAATACTTTTCGTTTGCACAAAGGTCAATTCTTATTCTCAAAATATCGCTAAGCTCTAATTATCCTTTAAACATCGCTAATCCCTAGTTTACAAGTTATTAGTGGACCTGCTTAACCTCTTATTACCTTCCCTTAACCATCTCACTTACCACTTAGCACTACTTAACCTCACTGCACATTATAAACCAAATACTGAACTATATACTTATTCTACGTAGTGCACAAGGGCACTCTTTCCTATAGTTGAATTTCACTTGATAGCTAGACTACCGACTCATTCTACGCGCTATAATTTTCCTATTGATGTTTTTCTGTGTACTCTTCAACCCTTTCTATTATTCCTTTACATAGCCCATTACACTTTATACACTTAGTACACTATCGTACAAACTTTAAATAACAGCCTTAGTTTTATATTACGGCTTCCATTAAAATTACAGGGACTAACTGAGAAGCTACAAGTTAACATGACTTATGTCCAATAGCAACACCGGATATCCCCACTAGGTATGACTCATTCGGCTTACACCACTGGTTTATCTAGTCACTGTCCCCATTACCACCATTAGCACCGAATGTAGGAATCAACGGACACGTGGAAATATGAAAGTCACTAAATCTAAGACTATGGATTTAACGAACTCTTTTCTCTTTTATCCTCCTACTGACACGTGGAATTATGTAAGTCACCAAAATATAAGACTATTGCTTTAACGAACGCTTTTCCTTTTTTTCCTTCTATTTTATCTTTGCCACGGAATCTTTCTGAAGATGTTTATCAATTGTAACGACGTAAATGCAAATTTACCCCATTTTGATAAATAGACACAGCTGTAAACATACTCCTAATTTAATCAAACAATGACTTTAAAACACCAATGACCCATTTCTCATTGTCAATTATTGCTCCATTTCTTCTCTTCTCTCTCTCTCTCTCTCTCTCTCTCTCTCTCTCTCTCACTCTCTCTGTATATATATATATATATATATATATATATATATATATATATATATATATATTATCTCTCTCTCTCTGTATATATATATATATATATATATATATATAGATACGAAAATGGGACAAGAACGCAAAATATCCAGACAGTTAGGTGATACAAAAAAGTACAAAAAAGGGACAACAAAACATCCAGACAAAAGATACAAAGAAAACAAGGACGGGTCATTTGGAGTTTTCTTTCCTCAGTCGAGATTGCTCCAATCTGGCCAGCCCCACAGAAAAAACTAAGCTAAGAGCATTAGATTCCTTGGAAGAAAGCAGCAAGGACGAAACAAACGGAGAAATGGTACACAAATACAAATAACAGGACATTAACAGCGGATGTCTTTCGACTAAGGACGAATCAAATTAAGCTGGCGTGTGCGGAAGTAAAGCCTTATGGCAGGAGCATAAGATTTGACAGGCACAGGGAGGAATATAGATGTTGCACGGATGGTAGTCGAACCAAGAAAGAAAGGTCAGGCTTGGCCAAACACCGGTCACGTGGGGGGAGAGAAGAGAGAGAGGTAGAGGCAGAGGGATAGAAGAATTAAGGAGGGGCGAGAAATAATTAAGGTTCATTTGAATTAAGTACTTAAGTAGAAGCACCAAGTCAGTCGCGTATTATCTGCACAGCTTGAAGAAAAGTGAATAAAATCAAAATAAGCAACAGGATATCAAGTACTGATGTAGTACGACTCTTTCAAGTGGCTCCATTTAATTGAACAATGCAATCATTACATCAGTTTAAACGATGATCACGTGTGAGCAACGAAGAGAGAGAACAGGAGAGAGGGGGAGAGAGTGACAGATAGAAAACGGTGAAGGAGAGAAAAAAGGGAACTAGGGAAAGGATGAGAGAGAAAATGATAGGGAAGCAAAACTGTATAGAGTAGAGTCGTGTCAAAAGATTAAGATACATACACACACCCACACACATATATTTGTGTATATATACATACATACATATATATATATATATACATACACACAAGTATATATGGGTACAGGACGTCACCAACAGTAAAGAATAGGAAATACGAAAACAGATGAGTTCAATACGCAAACAACGAGAGAAACAGATGGAAAAGAGGATAAGTAACATAAGGAACGACCCTTCATCAGTTGTCGACTGTCTATCTACTCATTTCTAGCATTGAACGACAAGCCGACAATTGATGAAGGGTCGTTCTTTATGTTACTTGTCTCATTTTCCATTTGTTTCTCTCGTTGTTTGCGTATTGAAATCATTTGTTTTCGTATTTCATGTTGTTTACTATTGGTGATGCCCTGTACCCATTATGCGTGTGTGTATACGCGCACACACACATATATGTATGTATACATATGTATGTATATATATGCATATATATGTATATCTATCTATCTATCTATCTATCTATATATATATATACAGACATGCAGGAAGTAAATAGACACCTTTAATTTTCAACATTTCTGATCTAAGCGTCTTAATATGTTTTCACCGGTCTAGAATTTTGAATGTAATTATTCTTTTCATTCCAGGTGCCATTATATTAAATATTTGCGAAGAGTAACCATGCCATACACAAAAAATTCAGCAGAACTCTCAGATTTTCAAAGTGGTCATATTGTCGGGCAATCTGAGGCTGGTCTTAGCCAGCGAAAAATTGGCGAAAATTTTCACATTCCTCTTGCTACTGTTATTAGAGTTATAGTGCAATTCAAAAGCCAAGGAAAAGAATCAACAGATTCTCGTCCCAGCTAACCTGGGCCCTCAGAAAGGAAGTTTTGCCGTTTGAAGAGAATTGTGGAAAACGAACCCTGTTCAAAGGCTTCTAACATCGCAAAACAGCTAGAAGTTAGTCCAAGAACATGTGTTACATATCTGCATAAGCTTGGGTATTACGGACGAGCAGCTAGAAGAAAACCTTTCGTTCAACCAATTAATATCATGAAAAGAAAGAAATTGGCTAAGGAGAGATGTCAGAAAAATCCAGTTCATTTTGGGATAGAGTGATTTTCTCAGATGAATCCGGATTTGCATTATTTTCAGACAGTGGACGTGTTTGGGTCTGGAGGCTTCCCAATCAAGAGTTTGATTTGAAACGACTCCAACCAACTGTGAAACATGGCGGTATCTCTGTAATGGTATGGGGAGCTGTCACCAGCAATGTTCGTTTTGAGCTGATCGAATGTGTTGGAACCATAAACTCTGAAAAATACATCGAAATACTTAAGCAAGGATTACTTTCGATGTATTCACACGATAACATAACGAAAACTGTGCTTTTATTCATGGAGGATGGGGCTCCATGCCACACAGCGAAAAGGAGTCAACAATAGTTGACTGAAAATGGGACCAAAAAACTAACTTGGCCGAGCCAATCTCCTGACACGAACCCAATTGAAAATCTTTGAAGCATACAAAACACAAACTTCTTAACTAAACAGTCACACCTGTACCACCACCATCCCAGTTATAAATGTCCTAAGTAAAATTGCTAGATATTTCTTTTATTTTTATTATTATTGTTACTATTGTTGCTAAGGCAGTGCGCTGGCAAAATCATTAGCATACCAGGCAATATGCTTAGGTGCATTTTGTCACTCTTTACATTCTGAGTTCAAATTACGCCAGGGTCGACTTTGTCTTTCATCCTGTCAGGGTCGATGAAATAAGTACCAGTTATGCACTGGGGTTGATGTAATTGACTAGCTCCACCCCATAAAATTTCCGGCCTTGTGCCTATTGTAGAGAAGATTATTAGTATTGTTGCTCTTTAGCCATGAAGTCAGCTGATGAAAGTAACTTATAATAAAAAATTAGTTTACCTGTAATGGTACCATGTGTTTCAAATAGTGTATTTAGGTGTACATTATTGAATGTGTTCTATTTTGGGGTTTTGTAAAATGTAGGGTATGATCTGAGAGATTTGTATGCTATTTCAAGAGGATAATGAATTGGCAGATTCATTAGAAAACTTGATTAAATGTTTTGCATTATTTATTTGAGTCTTTTGTGTTCTAAGATCAAATCCTACCGAAGTCAACTTTGTTTTTTCATTCTTTTGAGACTGATAAATACACACCCAATCTAGGAGAGTGGACTGACAGAACCATTAGCCTATCAGACAGGTTGTCATCTGGAATTTTTTTCTGAGTGAAGCATTTCTAAGTTCAAATCCTGCCTTAGCCTACTTGGGTGGTGGACTTATCCCTTTACCCTGTTTAAAACCAACACCTTGCCCCTGGGTACCTTTAGAGGAGTCTATGCTATTACAATCAACTGGGACCAGGTTTACAGTTTCAGTATGTCTTTCTCAAACTGGCCTCGGAAGACCTGTATAAGAATCATATGCATTGTCTTTCCCTCATGATTTAGCAATAAAAAAAGCGATTGTCTAGATCCTAATATATGATATACGATTTTGTATAATAATATTATATTCTTAAGAGCGTCTATTCAGTATCATCTCAACTACGATATAAAAACTTGTTAGATTTAATCTATTTATCTCATTCCAAATTTTTATCCATTCCCACCACTTTATTTGATATGAAACTATGTGTTTAGCTTTACTTTACAAACATTTTATAACTGTCATTTTAATATCATTGATTTTAATGAAATTTTATAAAGTTGGCAGTTCCATACATAACAATCAGTTGTTCCAATCAGCACCAGCTCAAAGGTTGCTGTCTCCTAGACAAATTATGCTTTGGTCTTTATATACCAGGAGGTGTGCTACAATTATAGAGAGCTCACAGAGCTGGGAAAATTTAAATTTAGATACTGTTTGATGTTACTTTCAAGAGGCATTAATACACTTTATACAGATTTATATTCCATTCTTAGACATTAAATTCAAACCTTCTCAGACAATTTAGTGTAGTAATTTGAATATTTCACAAACAAAGCAAGACAATATTTAGAACTTAGAACTATAAGCAATGATCTGAATTGCTGTCAAAGTGAAATGCTCATACCTTAAATATATAGATGTATTGACAGTTGACCTACACTCAAACTCCTTCTGAAATTCACATTTCATATTCATCATATCATGATCTCCTTATTCAACTCTGATTTCACTATCCATAATTCTGTATTGGATTGCACCACAGAAAAATTACATCATGAAGAGAATATTTCATAAAAGTCAATGGAACAGTACTTTCATAAATGTCTTTCGTCCACATCATACAGCAGATAGTATTTCAGTTTTATAAATGAATAGTTATGTATATCATTGTATATATTAATTCAGGCTATTTCATATCGCATTACTTAGAGCTTCATACCTGAGATATTCTTCAAACAAAAATGGCTGGTAGTGAGAAACCAAGTACACTTTAGGTTCTCAATACCAGCCTCTTCTCCACCTAAGGCATTGAATTCTGTTTAACTTATTCATACATTTATTTAGTCAGCTGAAATACTTGCAAATACAGCATTGTTATTTGCATTGTAATTGCTTTCTAATACCATATGTACAACTAAAGTACAATGATATCATTAAACCTGAACCAAGCTAAATTTACTATCATGATGAATTTATTCAATCTATCAAAGAAATAGGTGATGATCGGTTGCCAGATTAATTTCCTATAGTATTACTTAAAATGCAATGTCATCCCTAACACAACCAGGAACATTCACCTATTTAAATACTAGCTATGAAAAAAATAGCTTCCTAACAGTTTCATGATTAAAAATCTTCTACAACACGTTCATAAACTGCTCTGTCAATACATTCAAAAGACTTCAGATCTAAAATTAAAACTTTACCTATTTTCTGATTTTCAATATCTTACTTATCTAATGCTGTTAACAAAAGCTATCACAGTCAAATAGCTGCAATAAGAAACATACTGGATATCAATTTCTTTAGACTCAATGTAAGCATTACTACACTAATTCTTCATACCACTATTGCTTTGACAATCACATCAGCTTTGCTGCTAACATCACAGATAAATACCCTCCATAGAAGCTCAGCTCCCAGGTATGACTGTTCTTTTCACCCATAAGACTACAACTATTAAATCTTGAATTAGACTTCATCTTAAACCAACCATATAATGACAACTTAAAATGGCTTCAATGGAGCACTATTTTCTATATAGAACCAAATAGCATGCAAATTACTCTACTATGCTTGTCAAAAGCACAGTCCTTGAGGCTTTGTTCTCCTAGAAATTTCAAATTGCAAATCAATTTGAATCAAAACCCTTCTATCATTAACTCCAATTGGAACACTAAAACTGGGGTAACAACAAGCTTAAACTGGGTATAGAAGCTAATTTTTGTTGAACTGCTTACCAATTAAAATAAGCATCACCTTAGAAGCCAACACCTACTTTAGCTAGAATACCTACCTGCCACATAGACAACCCATTTCACCAGCCATCAACCAACGCACTAAACATGACAATAAATTTTCTTTACTTAGATAACCCTTCTTTAACACATCAGAAATATATTTGGGTTATACTTTTTATGACTCCAACTAGTCCTCTACATTAAATGATTATATATAATTGCCATATATCATATGAAAACAAGGATGGAAAAAAACGGAGAAATGGTACACAAATACAAATAACAGGACATTAACAGCAGATTTCTTTTGACTAAAGATGAATTAAATTAAGCAGGCATGTGTGGAAGTAAAGCTTTATGGCAGGGACATAAGATCTGATAGACACAATTTTTACATAACCCTCCAACAGCTTGCCATTTTTGCTTCCATTACTAATAAAGTTAATAGCAGCTTGAGCTTCTTCTAACCAATTTTTATTCTTGGTACCATTCTTTCACTGCAATGACATCAATATTAATTTAATATATGGACTGAAATAAGTACTGTGTTGATGAGATCAATTAAAAGCCTTGAAGTTTGTTCTTTCCCCCAAAACAACTGCAGTCTAATTACTGAAACCAGTTAAAAAATAAATAAGTTTATAAATGTGTTTACAGAAACAAATTGTGTTTATTGTTTATCTATATTTCTTCACAAAAAACTCAAGTTCTGATGTCTAGATAGGAATTAAAGTTTCCAGTCACTGTACATAAATATATAATAAATAAGAGACAGAAAAATGAGAGGAGAAGAAAAGAGAGTGAGACAGAGAAACATAAAGGACTCCCATATAACTATACACACTCACATACACATATATAAACACACATTCACACACACACACACACATATTTATTATATAGATAGATAGATAGATAGATAGATAGATATTAGATGTGTGTGTGTGTGTTCTGATTTCTCTTTTATAGCTGAAGGAGAATCAAAACAGTATTTTTGTGCTGTCTGCCAAATGTTAATTGATGACAAATGCTGAACACATGTTGTTTGAGGAAGTGACTGAACATCAAAGATATTCATGAGATATCTACAGGACACAAACAGGTTTCTAGGATATAAATACTTCTAGCATGTCAGATAAAAAAAAAGTGGGTTGAATTTCATAGTGGAACATATTTTAAATAGAGAAATACCTGGGAAGAAATATTTAGGAAGTATTTCAGCCACAGAGAAGATAGAATGGAAAAAAACATTTTGTATTGCACACTCTTGCATCCAATGTAAGCATTATAAATAGCAAATGCAAAATATCTGAAATGTATAAATGCAATCCAATGTGCATAGATACATATATATATAGCGACACTGTTTGATAATCAGTACGCATTCAAAGCCAGTGAACAGCAATAACAATACCAGTTTGACTTTGAATCTCTTTAACAATTCAAAATAATGAATTTAATTCCTCCTAATTCTACCTCAGTTCTTCTAATTGTATTTATTTATCGCTACTTTTCATAAAAAAGCCTTTATTTTTTTGATATTCAATGTGCATTTTCACTTTTTTTCTTCTTACTTTCCCCATATCTTTTCCATGTGTAGTTTCTATTTTCTTGAGCATATTTCTATTATACATATATATAAACAGGGCGGACAAAATTAGTGCTCCAACTTGAGTCTTTGACAATCCAACGATTTCGTAGGTACTGATCGAGGAAGTTTCTTACACATTTCTCATAATGAGGAAGTGCTCTATCTTGCACAAAGATTTTGGACTGACGGTATCAAAAATATGGCCAGATGATGTTTTCACGCAACACCATTCATTATCTCTCATTGAATATTGAATGCATAAATTCCTGAAGATGATATCATCACCCAAATGACAAGACAAGAGGAATTGACGTGCTTTTCTCAAACCACTTCAGGTCATCTTCTGAATAATAGAAGCTGTTATGGCAATTGATGTGAATGGAAACATGGAAGGTTGCTTCATCAGAGAAAATGAGTCCATTAAAAAATCTGGAATCTCTGGCTTCTGCCAGCATTCTCTCACAAAATTCAATACATCAAATAATCAATGACATATAGAAATAATAACGGCATGCAGCAAGAGACTACTGAACTAATAGACACATACAATAGGGGCACTAATTTTGGCCCACCCTGTATATACAGGGGTTGGACAAAATAATGGAAACACCTAGCATCATAGCATCATAATTTTAAAATATCTATAAAACCATCAAAAGCTTGTATATTTCTGTTTTTTGATTTATTATTAGTGTTGCTTAATATGTTTTGCTAAAATTGCTGTTTCTTTTCAGATATCATCAGAAAAAGGGAATTAAAATTCATTAAATGACAGATCTATCGGAGTTTCAAAGAGGTCAAATTGTTGGTGCTCATATGGCAGGTGCTAGCATAATGAAAACAGCTGAAATGTTTGGTGTATGAAGAAGTATTGTCTCGAAAGTAATGACAGCCTTTGAGAAAAAGGGAAAAACCTCGAAAGTAATGACAGCCTTTAAGAGAGAGGAAAACACCTCCTCATCGAAACAAAACTCTCGAAGAAAACCAAAACTTTCAGATAGGGACCATCGGACTCTTACATGAATTGTTAGATAGGATCACAAAAGTACGGTTTCCAAAATTACCACCTCAAGAACCCAGTTTTCACAAAAACTGTTTGCCTGGAGCTGCACAAAGTTGGATTTCATGGGAGGGCTGCAATCAGAGCCCCACTACTTTCAAAAACAAACATTGCAAAGCATTTAGAGTGGAGTAAAAACCTATAGAATTGGTCCCTAGAGCAGTGGAAGAATGTTATTTTCTCGGACGAGTCATCTTTTACCTTATTTCTAACCATCAGCCAAATATATGTGTAGAGACAGCCAAAAGAAGCATTGGACTCAGACTGCCTTCTTCCAACTGTTAAACATGGAGGAGGATCAGTAATAATCTGGGGGAGGTTATATCTTGGAAATCTGCCAGCCCAATGATTTCCCTTCATGGCAGAATTAATAGTCAAGCATTTTATTTAAGCATTTTATCTGATCAAATTCATCCTATAGTTGCGGAACTGTTTCCGGAGGGAAACACAATCTTTCAAGATGATAATGCACCAATTCACACAGCTAAAGTTGTTACTAAATGGCACGAGGAACATTCTAGTGAAGTTGAACATCTTACATGGCCACTACAGTCTCCAGATCTCAATATTATTGAACATTTATCGTGCATTTTAGAAAAACAAGTAAGGAGTCGATATCCTCCACCATCATCACTACAAGAACTGAAGAATGGACAAAAATTCCTTTGGAAACAATTTAAACTTTGTATGAGTCCATACCTCATAGAATTCAAGCTGTAATTACTGCCAAAGGTGGTTCTACCCCATATTAAAATAAATTTGTTTGAAAATTTTAAGGTATTTCCATTATTTTGTCCAACCCCTGTATATATATATCATCATCGATGAACGTCTGCTTTCCATGCTAGCATGGGTTGGACGATTTGACTGACTTGTGAACCAGTTGGCTACATCAGGCTCATATATATATATATCATAATCATTGTCATCATCATCATCTTTTAACGTCTTCTTTCCATGCCGGCATGGGTTCGACGGTTTGAATGAGGTCTGGCAAGCCAGTGGGCTGCACCAGCCTCCAATCTGATCTGGCAATGTTTCTACAGCTAGATGCCTTTCCTAACACCAACCACTCCAAGAGTGTATGGGGTGCTCTTTTAGCATATATATATATATATATATATATATATATATATATATAGACACACAAATATGTGTGTATGAATGTATGTATATGTGTATGGGTGTGCGTGTGTGTGTGTGTGTGTGTGTGTATGTGTGTGTGCGTGCGTGCACACACGTGTGTTTGTATGTGTCTACTGTCAGTAACAGTACTCAAAGCCATAGTAGAAAATAAGGATGTAGAATTAGTTTGATATAACAAATAATTTGTGTATCCTACACGAAGCAGATACATTGTTAAATGCCTTAAACGGCAGTATTCTTCCCAAGCCAGCATCTCTTATAGATGTGTAGAGCTAAGAAACACAGACAAATACAACTAACAAAGGAAAAGTACGATGCAGTCACAGAAATTGTTTGACAGCTATGACTGGGTTCTCCTGCTTGTGTGGCATGGTTCAGAGGCCTGTTGTCAGACATAGGATCTTCCAGCAGCCACTCTCTTGACCCAGGGCAGCACTACCTCCTCCAGGCACTTGATGTAGGTCTCTGTGTTGAGTTTGAGACTGTGTGGGAAGATGAATGGAGGCATAACGTCCCTGTCCCTAGTGGTCACTCCAAATACCATGATGTTGACTGGATGCTTGATTTTTATCACTCTCAGTATGATGTCCTCAGCTTGACACCTAAATACTCTGAAATGTTCATATTGGAGCTTCTGGCACGAATACCAGGCAGCACAGCATGTCATTTCCAAATTTCTAGCCGAGTGAATTGCATCATAGTGCTGTTTTTCTCATAGACGGTGCCCAACTGCCCCTACTATACTGTGTAGTTGACAAAATAAAAAACAAACAATGCACACGCATGAAATTAAAAGTATAATATAGTGACATATAAAAGTAATAATATACTCATCTGACCCATGCTAGTAAAAAGGAACAGACGTAAAATCAATGAACTATGTGTGTATATATACATACGTGCGTGCGTGTGTGTGTGTGTGTGTGTATGTGTAGGTACATACACGTGTGTGTGCACATACACACATGCAGGCAGATAGGCAGGTAAATAGATAGACTGATAAATAAATAATGCAGACATAATAACAATTCTGCTCTATTGCAGCTTGAAAATAGATGTGTAGACAATAATAATGATAGGGTTTCTAGAAATTACCTATGTTATTACAATTTAATTTTTATGTTGGATGCAATGTAGCAATTACCAATTTTAAACTGAAATTGCATTAAAACTGTACAATTTTCTCCAAAGAAAATACAGAAATTTATAGTTGAATTAATAGTAGACAAATAGAGAACTTTAATTTTGTACCCAGTAATATTTTCCTTGTTAGATGAAGTAAGTAGACTAGGTGGAACCATCTAAGTACTAATTTTACCACTAAAATAATATGATTGAAGGTCTTTTTATTGTTTTCCATTATTTTTTGTAATTGTTTTATTCAGTTGGTCGAAACCATTGACATCACCGATTTCACAATGTTTTCAGCTCTCGTATAAAAATATTGTTGTTCCAACTGAAAATCTCTCTCTATGAGGTTTAATTGTAGTTAAAGAAAAGCCTGGAAGGAATTAAGTTAATGCTATTATTAAAAAACACAGCACAAGTAAACAAAGAAGACCATACTCTTTTGTGATACGGCAATACAAATGACATTAATTTAGTTCAAATACAAATTATTATAGATAGCTTGCTGAGTCTTCCATAAACACAAGGTCAATTTTTGATGGGATAGCTTGCTGAGTATATAATGACTTCTTCTTTGTAGCATAAATGATATTTTTCTTAGCATTACTTATATACAAATGCTTGTTTCAGCTTGTAATTTTCTGCAATGTCATAGCATATTCAGAAATGATGAAATGAAGCATTTTCATGTTGCTTTCTTTAAAAAGGCATAAAGTTTACAATTTGTAGGTGAATCATTAGTTTACTATATATAATAAAGGGAACATTCTATCCAGAAAGTGCAGACAATTCACAAATTAGACTCATCATGAAATTATCTTCATCCTGTTGCTCTAATGTGAGAATCTTGATTCTCTTTTAATTCTTTTAGACTTTCACATAAAAGCTTCTATGGATGTTTAAGTATTTTTGCAATTTAAGTATTTTTGCAATTTTAGAATTTTGTATATGAATTAATGCCACATATATTTAAGTTAATTTGCTTTTATAATCCAGTGTCCTTACTAGAATTAAATTTATGAATGTGTTGCAAGGAAGACCATTAAACTAGTTTGGCTAATACATTTATGGTAATCTCATTTGTTTTACTTCAACAAATTTGGTAAACAAAACCTGTTTTAAACCCTTTGGTACAGAAACATCTATGTGTGTGCCTGTGTTTACTTTTAGTGTAAGCTGGTGTCTCATGTTGCATCCTTAAAGTCAAGTATAAAAATAGCTTAGCTATTTGATAGTTATTGATAAAATTATTGATAAAATGAGTTCCAAATTGAAATAACTACTGAAGTTAATATGGTGGGCTAAAACCCTCAACAGAAGGGCTCCAGTATGTCTGTGATCCATTGATTTAAAACAATAAAAGAATTGTGTGAGGTCACATCTCACAGTATAGTGGCCTAATGTTTAATAGACTAGCTGAAATGAAATTGAACTCAAGACATTCAGGCTAGTGGAACAGTACCTCATTCATTTTCCCACACATTACCAGTCCCTGAATTTAAACTCAAAATATATGAACCACTAGTTTATTACAATAATAACAATAATGATCTCTTTATGCTATCACAAAAGTCACTGTCTTACCAGTAACTATTTACTATTAACTAAATATATACAAATGAAATGACAAGCCATCTAATTAAATTTATCCAGCTTAACTAGTCTATTATGAAAGTTCATCATCATCATCATCATCATCATCATCAATTTCATCGTCGTCTAACGTCCGTTTTCCATGCTGGCATGGGTTGGACGGTTTGACTGAGGTCTGGAGAGCCAGTGGCTGCACTATAATTTCATAAGATATTATCTTAATTTTTCATTCCAAGATTTTTCATTTCCTATTTTGACTTCAACTATCATATATCATAATACATTATTCTTAAAAGGCTAAATGAATCATTCATTTTACTGTGTCCTCATGCTAACATTTATAAACTAATATTATGTCTATTAAAAGATTGCAAGGCAGTTTATTCATCATTGTACCTATATCATTAATTCACACAGAAGAATGAACAAAATGTCTTCTAGTATTTAGTCACGTGCCTTTATGCTCTGAGTTCAAATTTTATCAAGAATTTAATCTTTCTTGTTTCAGTAAAAAAAGTATCAGCAATATACTGAGATGGGTTTAAATGACTGATTCCTTTCTTCAAAACTTTTGGTCATGTGCCAATGTCAGAAATAAATATTAAGTTTTATCTATAGACCAATATTGATATGTAAGTTATTTCTCTAGGATTTATTCAATCAATGATTGCTTATTGTATGATTTAATTCTTTTGTCCACCTACTAATTTATCTATCAATGAACTGACATATGAAGATGACTTCGATTGTGCTTCCACATGTGAAGAATCTTCGTTGCAACTAAAAGACAGTAGATGCCAAATAAGTTTTAAACAGGAACCTGTCTGTTTAAAAATCACCACTTCATAATTGTTTTCATCTTTTGAAATGTGGTTAAGAAGTTAGATTTGCAGCCATGTGGTTTCAGGTTCAATCCCATTTATAGCCTCTGATTGATCTACACTGTGTCCCACATTATTAGGCAAATCAACTTTCTCTCAATAAATAAATGCATATTTGTTCAAAACCAGTTGTTTTCCTACTGACTTTTACGTTTTGTGACGTGCTGTACCCATATATGCATATATATATATATATATACATATATATGTATGTACATATATATATATATGTGTATATCCATATAAATATATATATATATATATATATATATATATATATATATATTGATAGAAAAGGTAAGACAACAAAACAAAGAATGAGACCTAGATATTATGTAAATAGAGGAATTTATCGATGGCCAGATAACTGAAGAGATGGCAGCATGGGTTTCCACCCCAACATCCAAAATTTGGAGTTTTATCATAGCTATCGAATAATTGTCACATATTATTTATGTATATATATATATATATATATATATATATATATTTGTTTTGCAAGATTTTTGATGTGAAATCGTGTGTTGAAACAGATGTTGTTGTATTTGGGGATGGTCATGTTGCCAGTTTAACCAACAGAAGTGTGACGTAAGAACTCTGGCCGAAATAGGATTAATGTAAATTAACACCAAATATACAGTGCATGTGTTTTTATTGGCTAAACTGGCAACATGACCATCCCCAAATACAGCAATATATATATATATATATATATATATATATATATATATATATATATATATATATATATATATATAGTTTTAGGGAAAATAACCAAGTTTCAAGAACTCATTGATGAAAATCCACTATCACATATAGAAAAATTAACAATTAAAGGTACAATAAATGAGTATAATATAAAACAAAGTAAATATTTATTGTGCCTTTAATTGTTAATTTTTCTATATGTAATAGTGGATTTTCATCGATGAATTCTTGAAACTTGGTTATTTTCCCTAAAACTATATATTTTATATATATTTTATCTATAAAGCTCAATTTAATTTTGATTTTTTATAAATTGATTTTAATTGAGTTTTTACCTGTAATTTTGGATTTTGTCCCTAATATTGTTATATATATATATATATATATATATATATATATATATATATATATATATACAGAGTGCAATGAGTAAATTCTCAACATTTTATACTTCTCGATTTGTGCATACACATTGCTTGTTTTTTTATTTTGTCGACAACACCGTATATTAGGGGCAGTTAGGCACCTTCTATGAGAAAAACAGCACTATAATGCAATTCACTCTGTGAGAAATTTGGAGATGACATGCTGTACTGCTTGGCATTTGTACTGGAAGCTCCAATATGAAGATTCAAAAGTGTTGAAGGTGTCAATTTGGGGACAATGCAGTTTGAGGACATCATACCAAGAGTGATAAAAATCAAACATCCAGTCAAAATCGGTGTGTTTGGAGAGATCACTGGTGACGGCAACGTTATGCCTCCATTCATCTTCCTACACAGCCTCAGACTCAACATGTCTGGAGGAGGTGGTGCTACCTTGG
>NC_142931.1:27655116-27690116 GCF_046866305.1 Octopus bimaculoides | reverse complement strand
GGTAGGCCCAGGAAGACCTGGGCTGAGGTGGTGAGGCAAGACCTTCGTACATTGGGCCTCACCGAGGCGATGACTACTGACCAAGACCTTTGGAAATGTGCTGTGCGTGAGAAGACCCGGCAAGCCACGTAAGATCGTTGCCAGTGTCCCTGGACTGGTTCTTGTGCGGGTGGCACATGAGATGCACCATTTTGAACGTGGCCGTTGCCAGTACCGCCTGACTGGCTCCCGTAGGATTTTCGAGCAAGATCGTTGCCAGTGCCCCTGGACTGGCTTGTGCGGGTGGCACATAAAAGACACCATTTCGAGCGTGGCCGTTTTCGTGCGGGTGACACGTAAAAGCACCCACTACACTCTCTGAGTAGTTGGCGTTAGGAAGGGCATCCAGCTGTAGAAACTCTGCCAAATTAGACTGGAGCCTGGTGTTGCCATCCGGTTTCACCAGTCCTCAGTCAAATCGTCCAACCCATGCTAGCATGGAAAGCGGACGTTAAACGATGATGATGATGATATATATATATATATATATATATATATATATAAGTATATATTACAATTAAAAGGGTAAAGGTTTATCAATTTATTAATAAATTAACAATTAATAATTTTTACCAAGCCCTTCGGTATGAAAACACCATTATCGGTGGAGAACTTATTTAAAAGTTCTTATACATTTATAAACATAATTAAGGGATCAGCAAACAGTTGCTTCACCATATACCGAAGTTCAGAAATAGCAGCTAAAAAGCTGAGACTCCAACAGATAGCATTACTTGTAACTCACAAAGGCAAAACAAGAAGAAAAAACAATGAAACCAGTCGAAGTTAATCATAGATGTATTTCTGGCTTAGGAGCAATAACACTCCATTTCCTCTTCGGTATGATATTCTAGTTGTAAATTCGACGGTGCTAGCAAATTGTGCATGCATGACAGAGTGAACATCATGCATCAGCACAACCTGAGAACACATCCGAACCTACATAGGCCAGCCAGTCCACTATTTCTCCTCAAGAAATTACCATGTGCGTCACAAGCAATACCGCAGAAAATTTGCGGTTTACTATCAGGGAGTGAATAATTATTACAATTAAAAAGGGTAAAGGTTTATCAATTTATTAATTTATTAACAAATTAACAATTTACTAATTTTTACCAAGCCTTTCGGTATGAAAACACCATTATCAGTGGAGAACTTATTTAAAAGTTCTTATACATTTATAAACATAATTAAGGGATCAGCAAACAGTTGCTTCATCATATACCGAAGTTCAGAAATATGGTAAAAGTGTTTTTTCTTCTTGTTTTGCCTTTGTGAGTTACAAGTAATGCTATCTGTTGGAGTCTCAGCTTTTTAGCTGCTATTTCTGAACTTCGGTATATGGTGAAGCAACTGTTTGCTGATCCCTTAATTATGTATATATATATATATATATATACACACACATACTTCTTTCAGTTTTGTCTACTAAATCCACTCATAAGACTTTGGTTAGCCCAGCACTATTGTAGAAACGTATGTGTCTGTGTTTATATGTGCATGCATAAAGATCAGACATATATGTACAAGATGTGTATATATTTAAGTAGAAATATGAGACAGATATGACCTATATAAATACATACATGCGTCTACAGTACTATAATACTATACTATATACACTTAGACATTATATACATAAACATACAAGGGGAAGTCAAAAATTACCTACACTTTTACCATAACATATCTTTATTATTGTCACACTGCCTTCTGCACAAGTGTGCTTATAGTTGGTCATGTGATCGAAGTTTGAGCCTGATTTTGTCATTTTTCTTTTTGGCTTTACAGTGTATGCATGGCTGCTCCACTAGCAATGTGCACCAAAGAAGAATCAAGGCAATGATCCAATTTCTCTGGCTGGAAGATGTGTCAGGTGCTGAAATTCATCACAGGCTTTAGCACAATATGGAGACAGTGCACTACCATGTAGAAGTGTGTATGAGTGGATTGAGAAGTTTAAAAGTGGCTGGACAAGTGTGACATATGAAGAGGGAGCAAGACACTCGTCAACCTCCACCACTGACGAAGAAGGTTCAACAAGCTTGGGAGATGGTAGTGGTGAACTGGTTCACCATTACCATCTCTTAGGTCACTGCTCTTTGTTCTTCTTTGGTGCACATTGCTAGTGGAGCAGCCATGCCTACACTGTAAAGCCAGAAAGAAAAACGGTATGATCTGGTTCAAACTTCGATCACGTGACCACAATAGTACCAAATATAAGCACGCATGTGCAGAAGGCAGCATGACAATAATAAAGATATGTTATGGCAAAAGTGTGGATAATATTTGACTTCCCCTTGTATGTATACTGATACACACATTTGCAAACAACTACTTAATACATGTGTGTATGTGTGTGTATGTGCACGCACATGCACACCCCACAATTATTAAATTTACTATGTTTATATGTGAATATGTTGGTGAATATGTGGAGGCAAACAAATATTTGTGTCCAAGAAAGCCCTTCTATCAAAAGGGAGACTTGATGTGAGGACGATGTATAAAGCAATTCTTTGCTTTTGAAGGAAGTATTATTAACAGACAGTATCTGCTATGCCATTGTTGTTTTGTAAAAATTCTATCTACTGCAAGCTCAGCTTGAGGTGGAATACATAATGTTTTTGCTTTTGTATTTCGTCATCATAGTGGTACTCTATTTGTAGTTTATGGAAAAAAAAAAAAATGTTTTAATGGTGTATTTGGACAGTTTTGGTTCTTATCATGTTAGGTCTGATAGTTGAGCAAGTTAAATATTAATACTGCCAATACTATTGGATGTTATCTGTTATTTAACCCCAGGCCTGTGAGGACTGTGCTAAGTTTATGATCAAAGCATTCGATTTATGACCATCCTGCTAGTTTTCTGAAGTTCTTTTTGTTTTATTTTTGCAGGGTACTCTGGACTACATTATCTGATATATTCTTTTTTTTAAAAAAGATGGTTTGGTTGCTACTTCTAGGAGGTTGAATGATCATGTAGTTTCATCATGATGTAATTAGTGATGGTGATAATGTGTATGTGAAGTAGTGTATGGGAATAATATTTCTTTATCATCATCAACAGCATCATTGTGATTATCATTGTCATCATCATCATCATCATTATCAGAAGCAGCTTCAACAGCACCAGTAGCCTCCCAGCGGTGGCAGCAGTAACAAGTGGAGTAGTTTCATATGTTAATAAACTGAATGAATGAATTCATAATAACCACAGATATACCTGACAGAGAAGAAATCCCATTACTTCTTCAAGGTCTTCAAAAAAATCTCTTCTGAATTATGACTAAATGAAGAATGGTTGTGCATTTCTTATAAAAATATAACATATCTTTAAAAAGATCTTCAAAGATTTCTCTGGTGATTCAAATCTCAATGGTTTCAAAGTTTCACCATTTTGTCCCAGAGGATTGTTATCTGATACGTTAGCACTAAAACTCAACAAAAATAGACGATGTTCTTCTGGATTGAAATTTCTAAACCATAACACATACAAAACACTGTTCCATCTTTAATCGATTCTGTTTGATTTGAACATTATCAACTAATTTCAAAATAATCATATAATTCAGAAACAATTCCCCACTGAAAATCAGAATTTTTTTGCTTATTTATTCTAACATTGGCAAGATCCTTATAAAGACAATCATCTCATGTCTTACAGATTTTCTGTTAAAGTTCTAAATTTATGTAATTTAACTTCTGAAAGAATCACTCAGCGATATCTATCATAACAGATGTTGTTGAAGTCCCTTGTAAGTCCCTTAACACTGGTCAACAGACACAAGTAGTCATTGTTTATCTATGAAAGGCATTTGATATTGTCATCCATATGATGTTCATATCTACATTAACTCACCATCGAGTTTGTAACCTTTTAAACATGTGCTTTAAGTCTTACCTTTCATCACACTCTGAATTTTATAACTCTAGTTAACATTGGCACAGTGAAGCCTAATCACTTATAACGTACCTGTAGCTCATTTTCACTTCCATTCATAAAAACATTAATTACTTACCTCATGGTATCGAAAATAGTATACCATGTCACTTTGGTAATAATGCCAATATATTTCTGGTCAATAAATTACATGAAACTATAAATAAAAGAGTCAATAAACACTTAAAATATATCTGTTAGTGATTAATACCAATAAAATATCACTTGATCCAAACAAACAGGAATTTATCTAATTTCACCAGAAGTAGAATCCAATGTATTTCTGTCTATGGTTGATTTTTAATGGGAAAATTTAATATCATAATTACCTGTATTATCACCTGCATTGGAAATCATTTGCATATGAAACATTTGTTAACTAAGCATGAAAATACGAATGACACCTGTAAAATATTCAGGAATTACGTGATTTAAAAGCATCTATTTTCTTTTCTTTTGCTTTTTAGTTAGGTAGGCAGTGCTCATGACTAGTTACAGGGGCTCTAGAACAGGTGGAAAAGAGGAAAAAATCTTCAATTTGGTATTCAAGGATTTCTTTTTTCAAGGTGTTCAAAGACATCTCTTCTGTATTTTGACTAAGCAAGAATGGTTCTATATTTTTAATAAATTTGTTGTTGCTAAAACATATAATGCTTGCAACAGTGTGTAATCCATTAATACACCCAAGGTCCAAGGTGACTGTGCTAACCAGACAATGGATTAAGTCTCTAATCCAAGTAAGCCATTGTGAGATTTGAACTTGGAATGCAAGCAGCCAGAATAAATACTTCAAGGTGTTCAGTCTGATGTTCTTACAGTTCTACCAATCTTTCAGCCTTGATTTGTACATTTTTATTAGCCTCAAAATAGCTGAAAGACACAGATGACCATGGTGGGATTTTAACTCAGAGGGTAGAGGATTAGAACAAATACTGCAAATCATTCTACTTGATGCATTGATGACTCTGCTAATTCACTACCTTGTAACTGTGTATTATACATTTTTCAATAATATAATCTTTGATGTAGTCAAATCTAATGACAAATCACAGTTCTGCCTCAAGCCAAATATATTCTGTTCCAGATAGTAACCTAAAAATAAACTCGAATTTCATGTCTTGTCATTGGCACTCATATGTATCACTAGCCAAGATATTTCATTAACTTTAGCAAGGTTCAAGTATAAATACTCTGTGTAAGTTGTGTCAGCGCTCTACATTGGCAAGTGTCTTATGTTCACAGTTAAATTCAATTCCTTGGCACTTTAGTCAGGCTTATAAACTACTAGATACACTAATAGAGCAAATATTTACCACTACCACACATTGGATTATAAGATTTTCCAAAGTGTAGAAAAAGGGGTTACTGAGAACACTTTGGGAAATTTTATAATCCATTGTGCTGTAGAGGTAACCACTGAATACATTGTAATAGGTGAATTTGTGGCCGTATTTGTCCTGACAAAATCATCCTAGCAGCAGTTGGTGGCAATGTAGATGCATTTCTTCCTCATTGCACTTTGTCAGTAGCATGTATTCACAGACAGTCACATGCCATGAAAAAATTTGTTGCCACCGATATAGCAAAACAGTAAATAAACTATTCACTGATGTTGCTAAATAATCACCCAGCTGAATAAAAGTCTGAGAGGGGATAGAGGGAGGGAGTGAGAGTGAGGGAGGAGACAGTTAGACAGACAGACGGATTGACTGAGAGATGGAGAGATCAAAGACAAAGAGAGAAAAAGGAGAGAGAGAAAGATATTTATAACTAGATGTGTCAACAGTCCTCATGTTTAAAGCATGTTCACTATATTTTTAGGACTCTAAAGAGTAGTCCTATCACTGTGTGTTATATATGCTTGTTTATGTACTGCTTAAAAGATTATAGAGCTTCCATGATAATTTCTAAATGAAGTTATCAGAGTTTCAAATATTCAAGATATGATTATATAGAGAGTTGCAAAGACAAAAAACATCCAGTAAGAACACTGGAACAGTGATATAAGAATCAACTAAAGTAAACATTCATTCACTTCAATATTGATGCTTCCTCAGGGACTATTAATGCATCTGATCATCAGCAGTGAAGGAGAAAATATCGAACTGGATGTAACATCTTTGAAAGTAACTGTAAGGGAAGCTGGCAGAATGAGACATCAACAGAGGAAAGCAAGCTGGTTGACAATAAGAATTCGCCATCCCAGTTATGCTCCAGTTTCTATGTGGTGTATCTTATCAATATACTTTGAAGTAAAAAAAATGAAACAAAAACAACATGCTTAAACAGCCATCTTCGAAATAGATATATAAATTCAACAAAATCAAATTATTGTTATGTAGAGATGTCACTGATGATGATGATGTGAAATTCAAGAATATCTTACAGGAATTTTGCAATGATTTATTTTGCTGCAGGTGAAATAATTCAAATAACGTTAGAGAAATAATTTTCTCAGAGAAAGTGACTATCTCTTCTCTATACTAACCACTATTGATTTTTCAATAAATTCTTCCAAAGTATTAACCATTTTCTTTTAAGAACTTGTTCTTTTCCCATGAAAACTTCATTAGTATTTCAATTGGAATACATTAATGTCAACCTAACTGGTTACTTTCTTGATATAATCAAGTCATTGTAGACTGCATGCAGTTATATTCTGGGTGTTTTAATTGTTTTAGATGTCTTAAATACTTAGTTGTCTAAATTGTTAGGTCATGGAATTAATAACATTTCTCATTTCCAGGCAAAGTTTGAGAAAAGTTGAAGGTGAAGTCAGTATTATTGACCACAGTTTTGTCATATACGGTGCTAATATATTTGTGCTTCAAAAAATACTCATTAGCTTGCTATTTTGTAATTCCAATTCTCTCTCGCTTTTTCTCTCTCTCTCCCTCTTTCTCTCTCTTCCTCCCTCTCTCTCTCTTTCCCTCTCTCTCTCTCTACATATATATATATATATAGGGTAGAATTCAGAAAAACAAAAGATGAAGACAGGTGGTGTAGACAACAAACAGATGCATTAGTATAATGCTCAGGAAGTGAAAAAGTCTTTAACGTTTCAAACCTATGCTCTTCCACAAAAAGAAACAAGGAGAGAAAATAAAGAATGTGTAGTGGCTAGCGATCTATCATATATATATATATATATAAGCACCCATGAAGTACCACATAAACAACCCAGGAAACACTGTAAAGTGGTTAGTGCTAGGAAGGAGGTTCAGCCATAGAAACCATGCCAAATCAAGTCTGGTGCAGATCCCCATTTTGCCAGCTCTGGTTAAACTAGCCAACATGGAAAATGATTGTTAAATGATGATGATGATGATGATATATATATAAAGGTTATGAAGGGTATTGGAGTCAACCAAACCCTAAAAATACAGGCAATACCGAGTAAGTGCTGTATACCGACTAGTTTTGCCCCTGTCGTGGTTGCAACATGAGTGGGGAATATAACATGGGTCGTGTATTAGCGTGTGCACTCTTATAGAGTACTACTTAACATAGATTGCTTCTTAAGTGCTGCATTTGTATCATCATTGAAACTAGCTGCTCAATTTTCTTTGAAAATTTTCAGATATAACCTCTCTCCTTCATGTCTTTTATGCCTTTTTTGCCTCATCTTTGTTATCAAATCATTGTTTCCAAAGACTATCCTTCCTTGAAATAAACAAGTGGAACTCAGTGGTTGCAATGGAAGAGGAACCACTGACCAGTCCAATATTCTGATTGCCTGATTTCTTGCCAGGATGTATGTAGTCTTGCATTATTACAATGAATGTGCACCATTTTCAGATTCTTGTATGGTCTCTTTTAAAGGCTTCTCTAAGCATTTTGAGTGTCTCAATTTCCAGAAAATCAAGAAGAATGGTTGATACCCATGTCATCTTCAGAACAGTCATCATGACTTTCTGTTCCAAATGCAGGCTCTTGAACATCTTAATCTTGACAAAGAGGTGCAATACCATTCCATGAACTGAGCCTTCGTTTCTGGACCATAAAAATATGGCCACATTTAATTTCCTGTTACCAAACTGAAGACAGAAAGAAATATTTCTTCATTAACTGTAAGTGCTTCCTGCAGGTCAGAGCAGGTTTCTACTTTTCATCTTCAAATTGAGTATCGACTGCCAAGGAACTAACTTTATACACACTTTTACCATCTTATGCATTGCATTGGGACCCAGAATCCAGTTGCACAGCAAGTTCAAGGATGTGTCACATATGCCAATTCATCCACTTACTGTTGATTGATGTTATGTTTATGGTCTCTTACATTGCTTTTGTTAATGAATTTATCTCCATAAACCCTATTTAAACCTCTATGAATGTGAAGCAGACTGTACCCCTTCATCAATAGCTCAATGACAGCATGTTGTTTCTATTTGGAATGCCTTATTTGCCTGCATTGAAGAACAGGAAGAAGAATTACTATAGGAGAACATTTACTCATTCAACAATGGCAATTCAAATGTTTCATGTCAGATAATAAAAAAATTATGCCTCATATATGGTTAGAAAGTTCAGCAGAACCCTCATATATGGTTAGGAAGTTCATATTGCAATCACATCCCATTGCATAGCATTTTTTAATATGACCTTAAGTCTACTAAAGCCTCACGATTGAAATTAGGTTCACAGAAACTATGAAATCCAGTCAGATGGAATATATCTGTAGATTTGAAGGTCCGGTCTTATCCCACTGTGACACACTGTTTCTACATGAGAATTGCATTAAGATTACACATGTGGAATTCTCAACCACTTTCATGAAAATTCAATATGCAGGTAGGTCCATAGATTGAACAGCTGAATACTTATGGATATCTATCATTGTTTAGTTTCAGGCATAATATATCTCAGACTGCATTATCAAACCTGTCATTCATTTTTTTAAATAACAGGATGTAAATTAATGAAGATATGGATGCAACTACATCAAACAACTAAACAGAAGCTGTTTCAATGGCTAGCAAGCAATTTGTATTAGATGTCAGAAAGATTAAAACAGATATAAGAAAGAAAAAAACTGGGAAAAGCAACATACATACACACACGTACATGCGTGTGTGTGTGTGCACAAATACATATACATACATATATACAAACATGCACACACTCACACACTAACACACTCATATTCTTAATGTTATTGATTCATAGAAATGTAGAGTAATGTCATCTGAATCAAGGAAGTCTTTGCCAGAATAATCATGTCTAAGACTACCACTGATATTTCATTTAACATTATAAAACTATTGCTTCTTAGAGAGAACCAATAAAAAACTTTTCAGAGTTGACCTAAATCCAAATAATCTAAAACCTCCAACATATAGTAATGAAATGGAAGCCTGCCCAAATGACTGGCACTTACTGATACATTTTCTTACTCTGTCCAACTAAGGACTGATTTCACACAAGATTATTGACAGTAAACCTCAAATTACTAGCAACAGAATGTATCTCTAGATGTTGTTCCTTGCTCTTCTAAACCAACAGAGCTTGAACATCAATTTCTTTTTTTAAAACGAATAACCACTAAATACAGTTTGTTAAAATATACCTACAAGACAACATAAATTTATTAGTATATATTCAGCAATAAAAAGCTTTTAGAATCATGTGGATGGGAGCTATAGGCATGTGGATGATATATTATATTGCTTTGAAAAGTATATATCTTAATTTAATAGTACTTTTCCAACTTAGCTCGTACATTATTTTATAGATGCATATACAGGCATGAAAGAACAAATAATATAAAGAGCATTCTGCTGCATATATGTGCATGCACATGCTGAATAATACATACACAAACAAATACATTCATCTGTGTGTGTGTGCATGCGTGCGTGCATTTGTGTATGTGTGTATTTATATATATATATATATATACACACATATATATGAATATTTACATACAAACACACACACACACACATATATATATATATATATACATATACTTGTCATCATAATCACATCATAATCACAGATATGTGTATTTGACTATATGTATTTGTGTGTTTGCGAGCACATGTATGTATATGTATCTGGGTGACATTATATATATATATATATATTTGCCAATAGAGAAATAGCCTGTTTCTAACCTAGATCCAAGGCTCCTTCATTGGAATTTCAACATGAACAACACAAGATTTTGTGTATGTATGTATATGTGCAAATTTGTATGTTTTGTTTTATGTATGTCTTCTAATGCATATACTTGCATATCTAGACATGCTCATATATACTTAAATAATAAACTTCTGGAAAGTTTTACAGATTTTTACAGTTCCAGTAATGGCTTGGATCTATAATCTTTGAATCAGCTTTCTCTTTACTGGTTTTGAGAAACTTAATTTCTCAAGATTGGTATTTAGACTGTGTGGTACATATTCCAGTGCCCCCAAAATTTCAGGTATAAACCTAAATTTGTAATCTGGATAGAGTAACTGCAGATTTCTCAATAGTTCAGTGTAGATGTTCCCCTTTTCACTGATCTTCAGCTTTATGCTAACATCCACTGAGCAATTGATTTCCACAAGAATACACAGTTTCTCTTCTCTATCCCAAATCACTCTGTCAG
Organism: Octopus bimaculoides; assembly: GCF_046866305.1. NCBI lineage: Eukaryota > Metazoa > Mollusca > Cephalopoda > Octopoda > Octopodidae > Octopus > Octopus bimaculoides. The sequence goes on along the minus strand of NC_142931.1, from coordinate 27,679,539 downwards.
GTCTATTGTGTTTACATTTTACTGAGATGTTCGCTGGAACATTCCACCAGTACTCCTTTTTATTTTGAGTGGCTATGTCTTCTACCATGTGTATGTATGCATGCATGCATGTATGTATGCATGTATGTATGTATGGATGGATGGATAGATGGATGGATGGATCTATCTATCTACCTATCTATCTATCTACCTATATATATATATATATATATATATATATATATATATATATATATATATATATATATATATATATATATATATATATATATATATATATATAAATAAGTTCAGCAAAAATTTAGATTCAGATGAATATGGTAAAGTTGAGGCACCAGAATTTAGTATGGTATTATCCATACAATTTCAAAGTAAGGTTATTGAAATCAAAATAAGCAACAAGGATATCCAGAGGTAAATTTCATTAAATTTATGTCTTTGTGCACCTGAGGATTGCTCTGCATTTTAAATTGATGTAATGATTGCATTGTTCAATTAAATGGAGTTGCATGAAATGATCGTACTGTATTACCTCTGGATATCCGTGTTGCTTATTTTGATTATATATGTATATATATATATATATATATATATATATATATATATATATACATATATATATATATATTATTTTTCTTGGGAGAGTCATTATGCCAATTATAACACATGCAAAGGCTCAGTTCCACTTCTTTATTGTTAGTCAATTGGTTAAATATTTTACCAACTAATTATTTTTTAGTTTAATGTGCTGGTTAAACAATCAATCGGTTGTTTATTAGTCAAAGTTCTTTTATTACTGCTCACAACTTTTTCAGTGACTTAATGACTTTCCTTCTCATTCCAACGTCTGTTGTGAGTCTGTTTGAGAACTGGCCTTATGTTTCTCTGTATGCATGCTTGTATGTGTGTATGTAAATGTGTGTTTGCTTAAACTAAGAGATAAGGGTGAGAGTAAGCAAAGGGTTTATGTGTGTGTGTATGTACATGTGTGTGTGGGGGGGGGTGTACACCCCTGTGACTTCTTGTATGTGTGTTTGTGTGCTTGTGGGTATGTGTGCACTAGCTATCCCTGACCTCGTTAGGGTCTCAGCTTTTTGTCTTTTCTATTCGTGCCCAGTTCAATCTCAAAATTGTTTATGATTTATGGGTTTAGAGTGCAGTTGTTTATGTGGGGAGTGGGAGGAACAGCATAAGTGTTTGTGTGGCTATGCTTGCACTCATATCATATATACATGTGTGTGTGCTCCAGCTTGACCACAGTTTTGAAGCTGAAACAATTTAAAGCTTTAAAGATATATATATATATATATATATATATATATATATATGGGAGAATTCACGAAAAAACAACAGACGAAGACAGGTGGTGTAAACAAGAAATGGATGTATTAGTATACATATACATATGTATATATATGTATATGTATACATACATACATACATATATATATATATGTATATCCATAAATCATAAACAATTTTGAGATTGAACTGGGCACGAATAGAAAAGACAAAAAGCTGAGACCCTAACGAGGTCAGGGATAGCTAGTGCACACATACCCACAAGCACACAAACACACATACAAGAAGTCACAGGGGTGTACACCCCCCCCCCACACACACACATGTACATACACACACACATAAACCCTTTGCTTACTCTCACCTGAAACTAGTCTAGTCTGCAGATGCCAAACCAGCAGGGGGACACTGCTGACCTCCCCTGTTCGAAGGTTATAAAGGACACAGGTTTCGTGTGTCACATAGCTAGCTAGAGGCGATGGCTTCTTGGAGCTAATTCACGGCAGCTTTCGTCCTAATTTTGGGACTGCCATGTTGGCTTGGCGATAACTATTAATTTCCAGTACCGCTGCCGTAGTCTCCTTTAGAGAGACTTAGAAATATTAATAACTCTCTCTCTCTCTCTCTCTATATATATATATATATATATATATATATATATATATATATATGTAGTTGAAATTAATAGTAAAACGAAAGACAAAGACAGGTGTATGAACAACAAGCAGGTGTAGTAGTTTGACACTTGGGAAAATGAACAAGTCTTTTATATCTCGAGCCTACGCTCTTCCACAGAAAGGAACATGGAAAGAAACAAGGAGAGAAAAAGAAAAGAATGTGTAGTGGCTAGCGATCTACACACACATACATATATATATACACACAGATTTATACATATATGCATATATATATATATATATATATATATATATATATATATATATATATATATATATATATATATATATATATATAAATATATCTATATATATATAAATATATATATATATATATATATGTATGTATATACACACACACACATATATACACATATATACATATATACATACATACAGATATATATATATATATATATATATATATATATATATACATATATATATATATATATATATATACACACACATATATATATATATATATATATATATATATATATATATACATATACATAATTTTGTTATGTTGATGTATGAAAGGAGTTTAACAGCTAACATCTCAGATCTTTTAATTATTGTACTGCTGTTTGATTAAATCTCCATATTTATTAAACTAGCAGATGGCAATAAATTTCTAATAAATATTATACTTAATTATTGGTTATTCACCATTTTCTTGGCTCATTTATTCATAATTCATCTATTATACATTTTATGGAAACTTTTTAATATGACTGTGATAGCTAAAACAGATTACTGCCTTATATTAATGTTTTCTTGACATTTCTTTACATTTTCTTTTCATTAAATCATGTATCTTATGTTGGAATTCAGAAACCATCATATACTTGTTCTTGCATATGTGTAGTGTGTATGTATGTATATTTTTATGCATGAAAGTTCAAAGTGTATGAATGTATATATTTATGTATGAATTTTCAATTAATTCTGAACAACTAAATATGAGCAAGCATGGATATGAATATTTTTATCTGCTTGGAAGAACTTGAAAACTATTGGAGATGACATGTTTGAATTTTTCCTGTACTGCATCACTTATAAAGACATTTAGTTATACAATTCAAAATAAGAATAACTTGGTTTACCATGATTTAAGCTGTTTGTACTCATTATATTCTAATACCAACAATCATTACTTTCCTTTCATAATGCTGTATATTTTTATTAAACTCTTCTGTAATCCTTCTGGAGATGCAGTCTTCTGGAACTCTATCTCAGATTAATTTTTTCTTGATCCACTAAAACTTGTAATACTCTAAATCGAAAACATATTTGTATTATCAGCTCCCGGTTATCCCTATTTCTAAGTTATATAAGGTGATGTGTGTTAAAGAAGATCTGGATCCTGTCCTCTTGAGTCAGATTAATAAAAAATATATTGCACCTTATGAGTTAATGAGAAAGAAATATATATTATCATACAGATGGACGAGCGATAACACATATAATTATATTGTAAATTACAGAAAAATTCCAGGGAACATTACAGAAGAAAAATGTGGTACAGTAAAATGATTGTAAAAAAAATGTACACAAAACCAGTAATCAGAAACAGTGACTTAATCAACTTACAATATAATACTAACTAAATTAGCAATGGTACATGTAATAAGTGAATTAGCAACAGCAAAAGTGATAACTAAATTAGAAACACAGAGAGAGACAGTCAGAGAGAGACAGACGAAGAGACACAGAGAGACACAGACAGACAGACACACACACACTCAGAGTGAATGAAAGAGAGAGAGGGGGGGGGAGAAAGTTGCTAAACCAGTACTGTTGTTGATACTGTTTTTGTTTTTCTTACTTCCTCTGTATATGTAGTTACTTTTATAATGAGAGTTTTATTAATGGAAAGACTAACAGTATGAACAATGTAAGGATAATAGTGATGGTATTAATAATGATTTATATTTATTTATTTATTTATTATTTGGCACAAGGCCAGTTTTGTAGTATAAGAGATAGAGCCAATCAAATCAACAACAGCATCATAACAATCATAACAATGCTTATTGTAATGTTTGTCACCGTCAAGCTCAGCCTTATTTATTATTGCATCCTATGAAGAAGACTCTTTGCAGGCCTTTGATCTGCTAGAAATAACAGCCAGATCTTCTCAAATTTTACCCTACCACCTTAAAAAATTGTAAAATGTATTAGATAATGTAGCGATAGATATCAAAATGATGAGATTGTCACAGCTGAACTGCATTTAATTGTGGGAAATGCATTTGATTTAGGATCGACCTTGGGCTAAAACAGCAAGAACAGTAATAATATTATCCTTGACATTATGGCTGAAATCAATGTTTTTGGTGTTATAGTAATAACCAATGTTGTGGTAAGTGTTGTTGTTGCAGCGAAGGTAGGAGTAAGTGTTAATTCACTAATTATGTTGTTTTTGTTGTTTAACTCCAGACTGACTGCGATTAAGAGAACCTATAATCAAAGTATTCCAGCCATGATTATCCCATCTTATCTCCAAACTACATGTTGAACTACATTATTCAATGTACCTTTGCTTTTATAAGACAGTAAAATGTGGTTTTAAAAAATTTAGCTCTTATTTCCAGCAGATCAAATGACTACATAGAAGCTCGCTTGTGGTTGGCAGTTGTGGTGGTGGCAGTCATTATTTTAGTTGTAGTGTAATGCGGCAATCGTTGGCACATCAGGCAAAATGCTTAGTGGTATTTCATCTGCCGCTACGTCTTGAGTTCGAATTTCACTGAGGTCGACATTGTCTTTCATCCTTTCAGGGTCGATAAATTAAGTACCAGTAAAACACTGGGGTTGATGAAATCGAGTAACCCACTCCCCAGAAATTTCAGGCCTTGTGCTTTTAGTAGAAAGAATTATTAATAGTAAAGTAAAGGCAGTGAGTTGGCAGAATTGTAAGCACGCCGGGCAAAATGCTTTGCAATATTTTGTCCTGTCTTCACATTCTGAGTTCAAATTCCGCCGAGGTCGACTTTGCCTTTCATCCTTTCAAGTTCAATAAATTAAGTACCAATGAAACACAGGGGTCGATGAAATCGACTGGCCCCTTCCCCACAAATTTCAGGCCTTGTGCCTTTAGAAGAAAGGATTATTTCAGTTGTAGTCAAAGTAGGGACCTGGCAGAATCATTAGAGCATTGTACAAAATGCTTTGTAGTATTTGCACTTGATCTTTACATTTTTAGTTCAAATCTGCCAGGATCAACATCACCTTTCATTCTTATCATCATCATCAATATCCAGTGTTGTAAATCCAGATTTTGTTCCTGTTAATGGGAGTGGTTGAATCTACCTCAATGCCATAGCAACCGCCCTCACATCATCTCACCATCTTGCCTGGTTTTGGGCATCCTCCCTTCTCTGGCCAACCCTCCTAATCTCCTCCTCCACCTGTCCCCTCCACATTTTCCTTGGTCTACTTCACTTTTGTGGTCCATTTACTTCAAACTCAAGCACCCTCCTCAGAACATGCTCCTCATCCCTCTTCAACACATGCCCATACCACCGCACTCCATTCGCCCTTGCCAACCATTCCACTGATTCCTCCAACCGCCAGCATCCCCATCAAGTCCTCAATCCTCCTCTTATCAAACCGCCTCAAACTATACATTTCTCTCACCAGTGCTCTCTCAGTACTTCTCAAAACTGCCATCTCTCTCCCTCTCAGACACCATGGCTCACTCCCATACAGCATTGCAGCTCTCACGTAACTCCTATAGACCCTTCTTTTCATCTTCAATGAGAACATTTTCCCATATAACAACACTCCACATTCCGACCAGTATTGGAGTCAATATAATTGAACAGCCCACAACTGTGAAACTGCTGGCCTTGTGCTTCAATCAGAAACAATTATTGTGGTTAGGCTGTTATCAAGCTGAGAAGTTACACTTAGTAGTGATAGAGATTGTGACTATCATTTAACTCCAAGTCAGTTCAGATTAAGTAGACCTAGTCATTTTAGTCATGACAATACCAGCTATTTTTTTGCCAGTAAGTGTATATCTAGATGTAAATAAATAAATGCGCCCTTTTAAAGCCTAGGCAGGCTCATGGGCCTGGTTTCCCGGTTTCAATGGCGTATGTGTTCCCCAGCTGGATGGGACGCCAGTCCATCGCAGCGTTACTCATTTTTGTCAGCTGAGTGGACTGGAGCAACGTGAAATGAAGTGCTTTGCTCAACAACACAACGCGTTGCCTAGTCCAGGAATTGAAACCACAATCTCACGATCATGATGCTGACACCCTAAGCCACATGTCTCCACATATCTAGATGTATGTTATCAAATATATCCTTTTGGTTTTTTAAGGCAATAGCATTTAACGGGAATAATCTTGAAATTAAGGTCTGTTCACTTGGCCCTTATTTGAAGCTCAACAGCATTAGTAATAATGGTTAAACAGATGAATTACTTCTGCAGAATGTTCGTCATATTTTTCCGATGCCCAAAACAATATAGACATGTAGTAAACACTCTCAAGATTTAGTTTCATTAATCAATACTCAGAGTTTGTAGACCAAAATCAATATTAATTTATGTTACTATAGGACCAATGAAACCACTACCAGCATATTTTAAACCTCAAATTTCAACCACAGTAAACTTCCACTTATTTTTGAAAATTTGTTGTTTTAAGTTTAGACCTCTTATATCATGAACACATTTAATTACTGTATTAATGATGTGTCTCTTATTTCATATATTTTGTAATTATTTAATTATATATTCCATTGGTTTAATTTACATTTCCAAATTATATACTTTAATTTCAATTTTTAATTCACGCTTTTTTTTTCATTTTTATTTAAATTTCAAGTTTTGCTTTTTATTTTAAGTACCTTCTTTTAAACATTCTATTTTTCTAGAATCATTATTTTAATTTATTTAAAGAATGATTTTATTCATATATGTTATTTATTTATTCAATTTTGTATAGTTTATCAATTTATTTTATTTATTGGTCTTTATATGTTTATTTTAGTTATTTATGTAATACATTTTTACCTAATTGTTTGTATTATTGACAATTTTATATATATTTTTATTTATGTATTTCTCTTATTTCTACATTTATTTTTCTCTATTTCTTTATTACTTTTTTTTATTATCCTATTTTAACCATTGCTTTAGAATTCGGAGTAGCAATATGCACTAGAATCTTCTTTTACTTCATTTTCTTCTATTCTAATTCTATAAATCTCCCAGATTGACTTTCACAACTGAGAGAAAAACCTATAGAAAAGACTTGCAAACTATCAATATTGAATGACAGTCCCTCCTGAATGGTCTTGACACACTGCCAGTTAACATTGCAAAGTGTAAAATAGATTCTGTCCCATGAATACCATTAGATTTCCCATAAGACTACAGCACTGATATCAGAATTGCAGTCTCTATTGATTGCAATATCAAAGTGATTTGTCTTCTTCATCTGAAAGCCACAGTTCTCTTCTACACCATCTTCTTCCTCACCCTTCTACCGATTTAATTTGTTGCATTTTAGATGGGAATGTATCAGAAGAATTCAAGAGAAAGTTAGGCAAAAGACTTTGAAGAGTCACTAGAAAGAATTTTTGCTTGCAATAATTTTTTTCTTTAATGTCAGATAATTTATGTCTATCTATTCTTCAATGTATGCCTCTGTCTGTGCACTTTGTCATTCTTAGTCCTTTCTCTTTCCCTTTCTCTCTCTCTCTTTCCTTCTCCTTCTCTCCCTCTTTCTCTCTCTTTCACTAGCTTTCTTTCTCTCTCTCTTTCACATTATTTCTCTCTCTCACTCTCTTTCTCCCACATTTCTTTCATCACTATATTTGTGTATGTATATATATATATATCTGTGTCAGTATGTATGCATGGGTGGGTGTGCTCATGTGCTCATGTACATATGTATGTATGTATGTATGTGTGTGTGTGTGTGCATATCTATGCTATGTATATTTATATGTATGTATTATATATGTGTGTGTATGTGTGTATGTATATATCTGTATGTTTATATGTGTACTTGTGATATGTGAATGTGGATGCAATTTTATAAAATAATATATTGTTATCAATATGTTCCTATGTATTTGTAATATAATCATGTCTTTTGGTCATTCATTTATGTTTTACATGTGACTTTTTCATATCTAAAAGCCTTTATATAATATTAAATATATGTATTTATGAAGATGTAAAAAAAAAATCATATCAATACTAGCTGAAATAGGTTTGTTAGAAATACGTAAATGCATGCATAAGCATGAATGTGTGTATGTAGTTGTGTATGTGTGTGAGTGTATGTGCATAGGTGTGTATGTGTGTGTGTCTGTAGTTGTGTGAGCGTTTGTTATTGAATCAATGTGTGTATGAGTGTATATGTCACTTTTTCTCCGCCGCTCCACTCTTTGTCTATGCACTCATACAATCATATAGATGTATATACACACACTCATAATTATGTGCATATATGCATAATGATAAGAAATATATTACACACACACACATGCACATGCATGCACACACAGACACAAGCATGCACACACACACACACACACATACACAATCACATACACACTTATGTTTGTATGTATAAATGTATGTATGCACATTAATTATTGATGTTGGGAGCCATGTACTAAGGGCAATATTAATGTATATACCATATCTATGGCAGTTCTGCAAATTTTAGTCAATGCTGCATATCTAATTGAGCAGTGAAAAATATAAACATATATCTATACAATTGCTTGATAGACACAAAACAGTCCACCCAGACAGGACAGTTTTAGTTTTATTTAGAACAGATTATCAGGAAATGTGTACCTATCTCACTTCTGTCCAGAGAATAAAAGTACATTTACTATTATTATGGAATTTATAGAACTGGAAATTCAAATCTGATTTGCATGTCATAGTAATGTCATAGTGATAATAAGGAGTGTAACTGTGGTTAATAACCAGAAATTTATAAGGATGCATTTTATTTCTTTTTTTTTTTTTACTTGTTTCAGTCATTTAACTGCAGCCATGCTGGAGCACTGCCTTTAGTTGAACAAATTGACTCCAGGACTTATTCTTCATAAGCCTTGTACTGTGTAAGCCTAGTACTTGTTCTATCGGTCTCTTTTGCCGAACTGCTAAGTTACGGGGGACATAAACACACCAACATTGGTTGTCAAATGACAATGGGAGGACAAACATATGCACACACATACATACATATACACATATATATATATACACAATGGGTTTCTTTCAGTTTCCGTCTACCAAATCCACTCACAAGGCTTTGGTCAGCCCAAAGCTATAATAAAATATACTGTGCGTGAGAAGACCTGGCAGCCTAGCGGTTGAGAGTACCTGTGGAAGAGGTAGACCTAGGTAGACCCAGGAAAACCTGGGATGAGGTGGTGAAGCATGACCTTCGAACATTAGGCTTCACCGAGGCAATGACTAGTGACTAAAAGACCTTTGGAAATATACTGTGCATGAGAAGACCCAGCAAGACAAGTAAGACCATAACCTGTGGCCTTTACCAGGGGTGTAGCCAGCCCACTTATGCATACCTTTCCTTCTTTGGACACAAAACCCTGCATGCGAAGACCTGTTGAGGCAAGTGAAATCGAAATCGAAATCAACATTGAACCAAATTCGATAACTGGCACCCATGCCAACCTTCCTTCATTGAACACTAAACTCAGCTTGCGAAGATCTGTTGGGGCAAGTGAGATTGAAACTGAACCAAATTCGATGACTGGCACCTGTGCCAGTGGAGCGCTAACAGCACCAACTGAGCATGATCACTGCCAGAGCAACGGTCTCGCTTCCATGTCAGTGGCATGTAAAAAGCACCATTTGAGAGTGATCGTTTCCAGCTTCGCCTTACTGGCACTTGTGCAAGTGGCATGTGAACAAAACATTGGACTGACTCCTGTGCAGGTGGCATGTGAAAAACACCATTTGAGTGTGGCTGTTGCCAGTACTGCCAAACTGGCCCTCATGCCGGTGGCACGTAAAAAGTACCCACTACACTCTTGGAGTGGTTGGCGTTAGGAAGGGCATCCAGCTGTAGAAACTCTGCCAGATCAGATTGGAGTCTGGTTCACCAGTCCCTAATCAAATCGTCCAACCCATGCTAGCATGGTTAGCAGGCGTTAAATGATGATGATGATGATGATGATGAAAAGAGACAGAAAGCAATGCTGATTTAAAACCAGCACATGAAGGGTCAACCCCAAATACTATGAATGCATTTAGTGTACTATGTTGCTTTTTAAGCCATACCAGTCAAAGTAAATAAAAAGCATTTATGTCTAGAATGTATTTATAGGTGTTGCATTGCCAATGAAACATAGATAGTTGATATAATGTCACTAGTGATTGATAGTCAAGACACTTACTCTGAGGCATTGTTCTTTTGATACACTTCATAAAGATGAATGCTTTTGCGGTACTCAATTGACTTAAATAACTTAACTAATTTGGACTATCCTTACATGTATATATATATATATATATATATATATATATATATATATATATATATATTCGTATATGCACACGCACAGATGTGCAATTACACACACTTATATATACACATGTGCATATATATTACAATGTATGTTATGTAGCTGAATGTACGATAGCATACAAAAATGGCAAAAACAGAAAAAAAAAACAATTGAAATAGAATACATAAAGTGCAATATACTCTGATACATACAATGTATATGAAATGCATATTTGTAAAATATTAATATATATATATGTATATGTATATGTGTGTGTGTGTGTGTGTGTGTGTGTGTGTGTATAAACTTTTATTCTTTTTCTGGTTTCAATCATTTGACTGCAGCCATAGAAAAACAAAGACAAAGACAGGTGTAGGAACAACAAGCAAGTGTATTAGTTTGATGCTCAGGAAAAATGGAAAAGTGTTTTACATTTTGAGCCTTTAGTCTTCAACAGAAAGGAATAAGAGGAAACAAATAGAAAGAGAATGAAAAGAAAAAAAAATATGTTGATTTCAATGGTGTCATCATCGCCATCATCATCTTCATCATTATCATCGCCACCATCATCATTGCCATCCTCCTCTTTCTCTTCCTCCTCTTTCTCTTCCTCCTCTTTCTCTTCCTCCTCTTCCTTTTCCTCTTCTTTCTCCTCCTCCTTATCATCATCATCGTTTTTTTAATGGTTAGTTTTCTATGCTTGCATGGATCTAACACGAAAAAGTTAGGACAGTATTTTATATGGATGGATGCTCTTCCTGATACCAACACACACCTGTTTTCAAGAAAGTTTATAGTCCTCCAATGCATGAAACAATGAACATTGCTGTGTGATAAGAAGCTTTCTTCACAACCACATAGTTTTTAGTTCAGCCCCACCACATGGCACCTTGTGCAAGTGTTTTCTACTATATCCTCGGGCCTTGTGAGTGGACTTGGTAGATAGAAACTGAAAGAAACCCGTCATATATACATATGTGTGTGTGTGTGTGTGTGTGTGTGTGTGTGTGTGTGTCTTTGTGTCTGTGTTTGTTTTCCCACCATCGCTTGACAACTGGTATTGGTGCATTTATGTCCCTGTAACTTAGCAGTTAGAGAAAAGAGACCGATAGAATAAGTACTAGGCTTACAAAGAATAAGTCCTGGTGTTGACCCATGCTAGCATGGAAAGCGGACGTTAAACGATGATGATGATGATGATGATGATGATGATGATGATGTAAATAAACAATACTGTTTGAATGCACCTTTCTGTTATCAGGTCATCCCATAAGTTCTGTCCAATTTTATCTTTTTTAAAAATTGAATGAAATTCAATAGTATTTTAGGATGTGTGTGATGCCTAGTAGTGCTATTTTCAGTATGCTATATGTATATTTCTTAGTCCTGGTTTTTTTATGTATTTGTCTGAATATTTTTTTATCATACCTAATATGATAGGAATTGTTTCTGCTTTTAAACTCCACATTTGAGTTACCTTATTATTATTGTTGTTGTTGTTGTTGTTGTTGTTATTATTATCATTATTATTATTATTATTATTGTTATTGTTATTATTACTCAGTAGTCATATTTTTATAACGTGCTTTCACTGTACTACCGAGTGCAGCTCTGTGTGCCTTGCGTATGTGCTGTAGTTTGTTGTGATGCTCTTATGGTTACTGTATTGAAAGTGTTTTACATAGGATGTGTGCGGTGCCTAGTAGTGCTATTTTCTGTCTGTAATATATGTATTTATGTGAATATTATTTTTATCGTACCTTATGCACCCACTACAATAGGAATTGTTTCTGTTTTTAGACTCCACATTCAAGTTACCTCTATTTGCATGTATTTTGAAAGTTTCTCCATTTCTTTTACAAAAGCGTTGTCATCTGTTGGTAAGAATATCAATTAGAAAGCATTTTTTTCTTCTGCATTATTATTATTATTATTATTATTATTATTAATAATATTACCACTATTATTTTAATTAATTTTGCTGCTACTATTTCTACTATTGTTACTAACACTGTCAATGCACACATTGTTTCTCTGCACACCATTTGGAGCCTGGGCAGTTCTGGCTGACTATCTCCTTTCTTTCAAACCATCCAACCCATACCACTTTCACCATTGGAGTTGGGTAAATTTATGTCTAACTTGGAAACTTCAGAGTAACAGGCCACTAGACCAGCTTAAAGATATGACAGCACTATATGTTTGCATTGAGTACTCCTTCTCCATATCATTACTCAACTATGTACATAATGATATGTATGTGTTTGAGCCTGATTATATGTATATATGTATGAATTTGTGTATATGTGTGTGTATGTATGTATGTATGCATGTATGTATGTATGTATGTGTGTCAAGTCCTCATTAAAGGCCTGTGATATGCAGAAGATTGACTGAGAGAACAATACCTGTAATTGCTACAGATGGAAGAAGCAGGTTAAGGAGAGGGTTGACACTTTTGAGAGAGCATGTATTCAACATGAAGAACTTAAGTGTGCTGCTTAAAAGTGCACTGATGGTGTAGTGAATGGGGAAAGCATGGTCTGCAATGTTTGCAGTCGTGTATGCTTGTCAAGAGCAGGGCTCATTAGCCACAAATGGAGCTGCAAATGCAAAATATAAGTTAGTCCTAGAGCACACAATATTCTTGAAGGTCAACAATGGTCTTCCTCAGTCACAAGTGGACGGCCATCATATGTATATGTATATATATATATATATATCTTTCAGCTTATCAAGTTCATTATATGTATATATATATACATATATATATATGTATATATATATATATATATATATATATATATATATAGATATATATATAGATATATATATATGTATGTATATATATATATATATATATATATATATATATATATATATATATATATATATATATATATATATATATATATATATTCTAATAGCCATTTGCACAGTGATCACTATAAGCTTTAAGCTTATGAAAACATATGATTATTATTTACAGAATTGTAAAACTTGACAAAACCATTTAAACCAAAATCACAGTCGTGATGAATACCGGTGTCACGCAGATGGCACCCGTGCCCGTGGTACATAAAAGCACCCCAGTGTCACACAAATGACCTCCATGCCAGTGGCATGTAAAAGAACCCTTTACACTCTCAGAGTCTTTGGTGTTAGGAAGGACACCCAGCTGTAGAAACTATGCCAAATCAAACTGGAGCCTGGTGCAGCCTCTCAGCATACTATCCCTGGTCAAACCATCCAACCCATACCAGCATGGACAATGGACATTAAATGATGAGGATGATATATATATATATGAGAGAAAGAGGGGGAATAAAATGACTCAGATGAGGATGGGAGAAAGAAGGAAGGAGAATGGAGGAAGAAGAAGAAGAAGAAGAAGAAGAAGAAGAAGAAGAAGAAGAAGAAGAAGAAGAAGAAGAAGAAGAAGAAGAAGAAGAAGAAGAAAAGAGGAGGAAGATGAGGAGATTATGTTAATGATAAAGAGCATATAATAAGATATAATAAACTGAATAAAATTTTAGATTTTTCATCAAAGAAAATGACATAATTTTTTGGCAGATTCTGGTTGAATAGTTAACTTCATTATTTATATTCTTCTCATCAAAATACCAATTCATTATATGTCTGATATTCAGAAATGCTTTTATTCATTTATTTACTTATTTATTTATTTATTTATTCATTCATTTATTCATTCATTCATTCATTCATTCTCTGTTGCATGCCACATCAGGCAGGAATTCCCACTTGTTTTCTTATTTGCATAATTGTTAATTGGATTATTTGTAGGAAGGAAATGAAGAAATTTTGATTATTAAAGAAAGTTAAATTGATTTAAAAAGAACTCTATAGATTTAGGCAATATGGAAAAACTTATCCTGGGGGTATTAACAAATGGTTCCTTAAAAGATTACCAATTTTGTAAGAAAATGAAACCAATAATTTTTTTTCTAATTGAAATGAAGAGAATCATATGCACACACACATATGTGATTGCATGTGTGTATGTGTGTGTGTGTGTATATATGTATATATATATATATATATATATATATATATATATATATATATATATATATATATATATATATATATGCATATTTATATATATGTGTGTGTGTTTATATATATATATATATATATATATATATATATATATATATATATATATATACTTACATATATATATGTATAGAAATATGTTGATATATTAATGGATATATCTATATATGCCTGCATATATATGTGTGTGCATGTGTGTGTGTGTATATATATATATATACATATTGGTATGCATATATATATACATATACTCACACATATATATGTATATGTGTATATATATGGATATGGATGCATATATATGTATATATATATATATATATATATATATATATATATATATATATATATATATATATATATATATATTAATATATAGATACATATAACGATATGTATATATATATATATATATATATATATATATATATATATATATATATATATATAAATATATAGATATATATATATATGCTTACATACATACATTAATACATAAATATGTCAGTACATGTAGCAACAGGTACATGTAGCTTTCACATAAGCATGCTCACATATTTTACAATTATACGCAAAAATGAAATAAACTCAAATGTAATTTTTTACAAAAAAACACTAAAATATAGAAAACAGACTGACTTGAATAACCACAGCCATTAGAAGTATTACTCTTCCTTTTGTTGTCTTTTTAAAAATTCTTTTCAAAACTGATTTATTCTCAGTTTCTTGTGCTATCATGTATTGGATACATTTATTTTTTTTTTGTATGTTGATTCATTTGCATATTGTTGGAATAATTGTTTTTACATATACTTTCCCAAACCCATCACTCCCCCGTCAACTGTTAAGTAGGAGCAGAAGCTGTTTCAATATAAATTAAACTAAGGTGAGTAGATTTATAATTCTTTACTCACGAACACAATACAAAACCTGTTATGTTTCCAATCCCTCAGGGTCTCTAATAACCCTTACACCCAGTCCAACCACCCCAAAATGTCAATATTCTAGAATCTCTTCCCTGCATGTATCTTTCCAGCAGGTGTGGATGGGAAATAATTTAAGTGGATCATTTACATAATCAGACTCACTGGTTTCACAGGACCTGTAAAAGCTCTGGGCATAGCCCCTTCTGAAAGCATGTGATGTTTGCCAATCTCTATTCACTGAAGGTCACAGTTTCAAACTTGTCTTGTAAAGTAGTTTATTCTTCAACTGAACTAGTAGCTAAAATATTTTAAGATCAAAGTTACTGAATCAATCTCAGCTACAGGAATGATAAATTCAATCTATTGTAGTATTCAATATTCATTTCTTTAGAGTCAGATTTTAAATCCAGATGAGTTTACTCTCATAATAAAAGTCTTCACTTTTGCTTCCTGCTCTGCATTCAGCCTAACATCATTGACTAATCTATACATACTCCAAATCTACACATACTTCCATCCTACCAGATTCCTCACTTCACATACATACATATAAAGAGTGGAAATACTTTCAACTGCTTCAAACCAACAAGGGCACTGGCCCTGACATTGTAGCTTCCATTACACTCAAACATTGCACCACAAAACTTTCTCTTAGACTCACCAAATCGTTTTAACCTTCACTCTTTCTTCAAAGATATACCCTAGCATTTTAAAACCATACTTCACTATGTCCCATTCTAGGGAAAGCTACCCCCTTTAACCCAGCCAATTATTGTTCTTTTGCACTCCCTTCCAACACCTCTAAGGTAACGGAGACAGCCATTAACAATGGCATTCGTAAATACCTTTAATCTTTTATTCCTCAGTGACTGCTAGTATGGCTTTTGCTGAACAAAATCCATAGAAGACCTGCTTTCTTATGTCACTCACCAGTGGGTTCTGGTTTAACAAATTTTCAGTAAAAATAATGTCATTGCTTTAGAGAAGTATATCTAGCATGTGAATATCCTGTCAAAGCTTCTCAGCTTTCTTTCATCTCTTGGATCAGTACTTCCTATTGAATTGCACCATCACAGCGTCTGTTGATGGAGCACTTTCTGCTTCATTCTAAATTCTGATGTTCCTCAGGGTTTGGTTTTGTGTCCCACTCTCTTCCTTCTAACATAAATTAATTAATCAAACAATGCCAATTTTTATGCAAATAATATGACCTTTCATTCCTCCTTAACCTTCTCTAAGTATGCATCATGCACACAATCTAAATACCGCACAACAAACCTGCATCAACTCCATGAACAGAAACCTTGAGAGCAACTCCAGTAGAATCATGTCAATCGTACATTTTAACAGTAAAAAATGAAACACAAGCACTCATCATCACCAAGGATCTCTCCTAGTGAAAGCACATCTATTACATAACTAGTACTACATCCCAAAGACTAGTCCTTCTCTTCAGGACCAGAAAATATTTAAGTCCTCAACATTTACTGACACTCAACAAAGATCAAGTGAGGCCCACAATGGATTACAGCTGCTATGCACACAGACACCCTGCAGCACTTTCCAGTGAAGAGCCACTCAACAGTCAACCCAGTTTTGTCGCTGGTTTCCACAATTTTTTGCAGTTATAAATTTTAAAAAACTACATTATCGTGTAAAGCAATTTCATATGAAAGTGAAATGCTAGAAGATCTCTTGAACAACAACTGCATTGCGCATCAGGCACTTTTTACATCTTATTGATTTCTCTAACATTGAGCTGCATCACATTCAAGCTGCATTTAGGAATATCTAATCTGATAGAAAAGACAGAGAAAGAAGACAGTATGCCCACAGGCATGCTGTCTCCATCTCTCTATTTTTTTATTGCTACTATAATGGCCTGTGTTCCTCAGAACTGGCTGGTCTTGTACTTTCTCCATTTAGACACTCCTGACTCCTTTATCTCTCTACTTCGGATCATCTTCTATTGCACCCAACCTCCAGCTCTGGCTCTATACTAATGACCTTTCCAGTCCTTCTTCCCCAGAATATCAAATCTCTGAAATTTTCTTTCTGTTCATGTCTTTCTTGCAGTTGTTTATTCACAATAGTTTCAACGGGACATAAACCATATCAAGCTCACTGGTCATGGCAAAAGTCATCGGTACTAAACCCTTTCTTTAGATTCATCAACTAAAAATAAATACAGGCGTGTGTGTGTGTGTGTGTACACATGGGCTCAACTCTCCTTCTCTCTTCATCTAACCCCTTCCTCGTTCCTCTCTTCCTCTCACACCTATCTCCTTCCTTAACTCACACCCACCCACCCACCCACCTCTCCTCTCCTCTCTTGCTCTAACACCTACTTCTTCTCTTCACTCCTACCCACCTTCTCCTTTCCACCCTCTCCCTTCATCGCCCCCCCTCCATCGTTACCACATCCCTACACATTCCCACCCCACCATCCCTATACATCCCATCCCACATGTTCTCCTCCGACATGCCCCACCCTCACACCCCACTCCCACATACCCCACCCTCACCCCACACTTGCTTCCCCCACTCTCGCCTCCACCAGTCCACAACACCACCACACCACACACCACACCACACACCATACCACACTATACCACATCACACCACCCTGCACACACTAACACTGACCACTTCCAAGCAACCACACCATCATCCACACACCTACACATGCACACATGGACACATCAAGGTCACCAGCCCCTATCCGCACGCACATATATGCCCTCACATACACAGGCACGTGCACCTTCGCTTGGGATCACCACTACTGTTTTTATCTCCCCTTCTCCCTAGCTCTCCTGTCTGACTGCATCTGTCCGGCATTCACGATGATTGATCGCTAGCCACTAAACCATTTTTTTTTCTCTCTCTGCTTATTTTTGTGTTCCTTTTTGTTGAAGAGCATAGGCTCAAAACACAAAAGACTTTCTCACTTCCCAAGCATTAAACTAATACATCTGTTTGTTGTTTATTACACGCCTGTCTTTGTCCCTTGTTTTGTTTTTTTGTAAATTCCAGCTATATATATATATATATATATTGTTGGCACTTATAGAAAGATTCCAAAGGATGTGAGAGAAAAGGTGATGTTATCTTTATTGTGCCTGCTAACTTACATACATATAAAGGTTTTATTAACTCTTGTAAAACCTTGATGGATTTCTTCTGGCAACATTCAAGAAGCAATTGACTATTTGAAACTATTTTGTCTTTCTTCATAACCACACTCCATACTAAGCTCTGATAGATACCAAAATTCGGATACCTTGAGCTGCTGGAATTTAGATCCAGATCATGGAGAGCAATTACTAATTTGGAATCAGAACTAATGTTCCAATAACAATTCCATGTTTTAATCATATTATTATACCAGCCATTATACTGAATTAGTCATCTCCAATTTTTCTCAAATGCAATCCATCAGGGTTTTACAAGTGTTAATAAAACCCTTATAGACATGTAATTTAGCAGGCAGAAGAGAGATAACATCACTTTTTCTCTCACATAGTTTGGAATCTTTCTATAAGTGCTAACAAAGAAGTAAATTTACCAGTCATGTTGTTTCCTTCTTTGCAATTGCTATGACCTGTTTACTGACAGATGAACATATCCAGAAAAAAGTTCAATTGATTTGTCAAAGAGTCAGCTCAGTATAACTGCTGGAGTTCACAATTTTTGCAGTTATAAGTTAAAAAGTAACCCCTTACAACAGAATGTAAAGTAGTTTCTTATATAACTGAAATGCTAAAAGAGCTCTTATGTATCACTACTGCATTGCATGTTGGGCACATTTTACCTCATATTGATTTCTGCAGTATTAAGCTGTATTATATTCGAGCTGCACTTAGAAATTTCTTATCCAGATTTCTATATTTAGTAGTTGTGCATAATAGCTAAATCGACATGCATTTTTATAAACATTGAATGTTATTGTCCATGCATCATGCATAGTCAAACCATTTTTACTTTGCCAGAATGATCCCTTATAGAGACAGGTTTTAGATAAATAACTATCTATCTGTGTCTATCAATCTATCTACCCTATCAATCTATCTATCTATCTATCTATCTATCTATCTATCTATCTATATTAATGTTTGTTAATGTTTGTTTTTATGTACAATTATAGTAAAAACAATTTTACATTAATCTGATGAGTTACTCCATACATTTCTAGAGTACAAATTTATCATTCTTAGCTAGATTAGCTGGTTGAAACTCGAAGTCACTGTCAACAACATTCTTGTTTAAAAATAACAAATGTGTGTATGTGTGTGTGTGTGTGTGTGTGTGTGTGTGTGTAAATGTCTGCATTATAGACACAGATATAAATATGTGCATTTATATGTGTATATGTAATGAAATATATTATTTAAGAATGTGTGTATAAAGGTGAGTGAAAGATTGAAGTCAGATAAGAAGTGAATCTATTGATAGAACAACCTAAGGAAAGGAGAAAATAATACATAAATAACCAGCTGAACTAATGAGTTAATAAACACA
The DNA here is from genome assembly GCF_046866305.1 of Octopus bimaculoides. Lineage (NCBI taxonomy): Eukaryota > Metazoa > Mollusca > Cephalopoda > Octopoda > Octopodidae > Octopus > Octopus bimaculoides. The sequence continues at coordinate 27,659,513 of NC_142931.1, read as the reverse complement.
CACACACATATACAGACACATACTCACAGCCTTGTACACACAAACATACACACATTTGTTCTTCCTTTGGCATTGCATTGAAGTCAGGGATATCTTCATGATTATTCTCCTCCTTTTCCTCCTTTTATTTACCATTGTTGATGATGCTTTCAATTTTTCATAGAAGTACATTCTGATAGTTAAGTTGAACTTTTGATCTTTGAGCCAGCACTGAAGCTGCAGAGACACTATCTGTCTAAGAAGTCACTGCTGGTCTCTTTATTTCCTTCTCTTTTATCTTCGGCCTGCTGGTATTGAACAACTACAACCATACATTCTCTACTTGCTTGTCTTCACTTCTTATGATGTTCTATAATGTTTTCAGAACTCTCAGATAAGCTGTTGAAATATGACATACACTTCTTGAACATATCACAGAAGCCTAGTGTACATGATTCATTTGGGTATTCTAAGGTTTGGCATTCTTTTCACATATCCTAACCACCAGAGTTAATGCTTAGATCAGAGACATGCAACCTTTTTCCAAGAAGTGGGCAACATCAAAAATGACTCATCATCGTGTAGGCCACTCTACTAAGAGATCTCAAGGTAATTATCTGTCGGGTAAATCATTCAGAAAGTCTTGCAAGCTGCAGCTTGTCTATGATTGGTTTAGATTTCCACAGTTTCTCTTCTCGACAGTACTTCATTGTTTGTAACATAAGTCTTCCTATTTGATGTTTAAAATCATTATCAGTTTTGTTTGATAAAACATTTCAAGTTGATGTATTTGACATTGGTTCACTGAACAAGTTTTGCAGCCCCAAAGTAGTGTGGAAAACCCAACAGCTGGATATGCTACAACTTTTGTTTTAAGCCACAGGATATGATTGGAAGAAAACAAAGAAGAAGTGCAGGATGGAAAAATACAAATTAGAAAATAATATGCAATTTGAACATAATTAGAATATAATATGAAGAAAATCAAATTAATGCAAAAGCATTTGGATAACAACTATTGAATATATAAGTTCATGAATTTGCAGTGGAAAAATGTCTTATATAATTGGAATATATAGCACTAAAGAAGTATAGGTGAATGGCTGTAATTGGTGCAAGTGTCCCAAATGCATTGAATCTTCAACTGCTTTCAGAAGCTAAGTAAATCAGTCATGTTGATATTTAAGAATAGATGTCCTAATGCCGTTCCTGTCACCCACATTTAAATGCTTTTATGCAAGAGATTTTTCTTTTTATTGCAAAGTTCTTCAAAGCAACAGAGTGTGACTAGTCGTAATGTTATCTAGGATTGTCAACATCAATACCATTTCTCTCAAATGATGACAAATTTAAGATATCAACATTCATAAATATTCACTGGTACCCATCAACACATATATATGTGTGTGTGTGTGTATCATCATCATCATCATCATCATCATCATCATCATCATCATCGTTTAACATCTGCTTTCCATGCTAGCATGGGTTGGACGATTTGATTGAGGACTGGCAAAACTGATCTACAGTTGGATGCCCTTCCTAGCGCCAACCACTCCAAGAGTGTAGTGGGTGCTTTTACATGCCACCGGCACGAGAGCCAATCAGGCAGTACTGGCAATGGTGATGCTCAAGTGGAGTGAAGTAACATGGAATAAAGCATCTTGCTCAAAGACACAATATCCTGCCAGGAATTGAACTCACAACCTTAATATGATCATGAGGTGACTACCCTAACCACTAAGTCGTACAACTTCACAGATATTCTTTTTTCTCTTTTATTCTTTTATTTGTTTTAGTCATTGCTTGAGCACCACCCTTAGTTGAACAAATCAACCCTAGGACTTATTCTTTTACAAGCCTAGTACTTATTCTATCAGTCTCTTTAGATAAACCACTAAGCTACGAGGATGTAAACATGCCAGTATCAGTTGTCAAGTGATGTTGGCAGGGCAGACAAACACAGACACACAAACATATACACATACATACATACATATATATATATATATATATATATATATATATATATATATGTGACGGGCTTCTTTCAGTTTCCATCTACCAAATCCACTCACAAAGCTTTGGTCGCCCCGAGACTATAGTAGAAGACACTTGCCCAAACTGCCATGCAGTGAGACTGAACCCAGAACTATGTTTTTTGAAAGCATGCTACTTACCACACAGCCATTCCTGTGCCTATATATATATAGGGTGGCGAGGTGGGAGAATCGTTAGCACGCCGGGCGAAATGCTTAGTGGTATTTCTTCTGCTGTTACGTTCTGAGTTCAAATTCCACTGAGGTCGACTTTACCTTTCATCTTCTCAGGGTCAATCAAATAAGTACCAGTAAAGCACTGGGGTTGATGTAATCAACTTAATCCCTTTGTCTGCCCTCTCTATGTTTAGCCCCCTGTGGGCAATAAAGAAATATATATATATATATGCTTTCACATACCAACTTTCTCACCTATATATATTAGGAAGGGCATCCAGCTATAGAAACTCTGCCAGATCAGATTGGAGCCTGGTGTAGCCATCTGGTTTCACCAGTCCTCTGTCAAATCGTCCAACCCATGCTAGCATGGAAAGCAGACGTTAAACGAAACGATGATGATATATATATGAACTTCTTACAGTTTCTTATTTGTTTACTGCCCACAAGGGGTTGCACACAGAAGGGACAAACAAGGACAGACAAATGGATTAAGTCGATTATACCAACCCCAGTGTGTAACTGGTACTTATTTAATCGACCCTGAAAGGATGAAAGGCAAAGTCAACCTCACCGGAATTTGAACTCAACATTGTGGCAGACGAAATACCACTAAGCATTTCGCCCGGTGTGCTAACTTTTCTGCCAGCTCACCGCCTTTTCTGTCGCCACCTCAGTTTCTGTCCACCAAATTCACTTACATGTTATAAATCATCCCTGAGTTTTATTAGAAAGCAATCAAATTATCATGCAGTGGGACTGAACCTGAGACCATGAGGTTTCAAAGTGAATAACTTAGCCACAGTCATGCATGTACCTACATAGGTGCTTGTGCGTAAGTGTGGGTGTGTGCACGCATACGTACATATGTACTTGTGTGTGTGGCATATACGTGTAACTCTGCCATCAATTCATAATACTTTTTCAACCAGCAGGTGTTTATCATTTCACTCTACATCTTCATGTCACTGTCACGTTTACTATATTCTTTTATGCCCAGCATCTTTCTCAACTCTTCTCTGCTCACTCTTTCAAAAGAATTTAATGTAAAACATCCATCAAATTCATCTCTTGCTCTAGCATTTCTTCTGCATCCATCAAATTTATCTCTCTTACTCTTAAATTTCTTCGGCATTCAACAACTATATATAATACACTTCATAAAGTCTAATGTTAGCATATGTATAGAAACCATTTTCATTTGTTACTATCAGGGAGATCAGCTTCCAGGACTTTTTTCACCTTCTGTCATACACTCCTCTTACTAGGCCTCTACTGAGGCCATCATCATTATGTAACATTGGTAGAATAAACTTCTTAATTCTTCTAGCAAGATGCCTGAAAATGCAAATATAAACCCACACATGAACACACACATGAAATCATAAACATATACCACCACCACTACCACCACCACCACTACCACCACCATCACCATCATCATTTTAATGCTTACATTTTTCCATGGCTTGTAGTTGCCAACCCTCGCTTGATTACAAGTAAGGTAATATTTCCTCCTGACATGTAAAGGTGACACTCATCTACGTTCTGTGTTCAAATTCTGCCAAAGTCGACTTTGCTTTTTGCTTTTCATCCTTTCGGGGTCGATAAATTAAGTACCAAGTTAAGTACTGGGGTCGATGTAATCAACTTTCGGGGTCAATTAAATAAGTACCAGTTACGCCCTGGGGTCGATATAATCGACTTAATTCCTTTGTCTGTCCTTGTTTGTCCCCTCTGTGTGTAGCCCCTTGTGGGCAGTAAAGAAATAAGAAATGTTTATATCCAACTTATATCATGGATGTTTTGTTACAAAACTGAATACAGCATTACTAGCCTTGATAGATTCTCTCATAGGCACTTGGTGCATAAAATAACACACACAGATAAGAATCGTCTGTCATCGGTGCCTGTGACAGGCAACTCTCATCTGCTACGATCTCTGTGTGTTCTTTTATGCACACACAAGTACCTATATGATGGAATCTTTCAAGGTTAATAATTGAGTATGTGTGTGTGCATACATACGTTCACATACATGTGTGTGTGTGTGACATGCTTTTTCAATTTTTGTGTACCAAATATAATCACAAAGCTTTTCTTGGTACAGGGCTATAGTAGATGACATGCTCAAGGTGCCATACAATGGATTGAACCTAAAATCAAACAGTTTGGAGGCAAACTCCTTAACAACCTAGCCTT